>NC_052311.1:14058309-14285198 GCF_016432855.1 Salvelinus namaycush | reverse complement strand
AACACTTCTAGTTGTAGTGTCTACCAACTAGAGAGTGTTGGAGTGTTTACCAACTAGAGTGTTAGTGTCTACCAACTAGAGTGTTAGTGTCTAACAAATAGAGTGTTAGTGTCTACCAACTAGATGTGTAGTGTCTACACAACTAGAGTGTTAGTATTTCTACCAACTAGAGTGTTATGTTACCAACTAGAGTGTTAGTGTCTATCAACTAGAGTGTTAGTGTCTACAACTAGAGTGTAGTATCTACCAACTAGAGTGTTAGTGTCTACCAACTAGAGAGTGTAGTGTTACCACTAGCTGTTAGAATGTCTACCAACTAGAGAGTGTTGGTGTTTACCAACTAGAGTGTTAGTGTCTACCAACTAGGTATTAGTGTTTACCAACTAGAGTATTAGTGTTTACCAACTAGAGTGTTAGTGTCTACCAACTAGAGAGTGTTGGAGTGTTTACCAACTAGAGTGTTAGTGTTACCAACTAGAGTGTTAGTGTTTACCAAACTAGAGTGTTAGTGTCTACCAACTAGAGTTAGTGTCTACCAACTAGAGTGTTAGTGTTCTACCAACTAGAGTATTAGTGTTTACCAACTAGAGTGTATGTGTCTACCAACTAGAGTGTTAGTGGTCTACCAACTAGAGTGTTAGTGTCTACCAACTAGAGTGTTTAGTGTGTCTACCAACTAGAGTGTTAGGTGTCTACCAACTAGAGAGTGTTGGAGTGTTTACCAACTAGAGTGTAGTGCTACCAACTAGAGTGTTAGTGTTCCAACTAGAGTGTTAGTGTCTACAACTAGAGTGTTAGTGTTACCAACTAGAGTGTTAGTATCTACCAACTAGAGTGTTAGTGTCTACCAACTAGAGTTTAGTGTTACCAACTAGAGTGTTAGTGTCTACCAACTAGAGTGTTAGTATCTACCAACTAGAGTGTTTAGTGTCTACCAACTAGAGGTGTTAGTGTTTACCAACTAGACTGTTAGAATGTCTACCAATAGAGAGTGTTGGAGTGTTACAACTAGAGTGTTAGTGTCTACCAACTAGAGTGTTGGTGCTTACCAACTAGAGTGTGGAGTGTTTACCAACTAGAGAGGTTGGAGTGTTTACCAACTAGAGTGTTAGTGTCTACCAACTAGAGTGTTAGTTCTACAACTAGAGTGTTAGTGTCTACCAACTAGAGTGTGTGTACACTAAGTAGTGTCTACCAACTAGAGTGTTAGTGTCTACCAAATAGAGTGTTAGTGTCTACCAACTAGAGTTAGGTTCTACCAACTAGAGTGTGTATCTACCAACTAGAGTGTTAGTGTTTACCAACTAGAGTGTTAGTGTCTACCAACTAGAGTTAGTGTCTACCAACTAGAGTGTTAGTGTTTACCAACTAGAGTGTTAGTGTCTACCAACTAGAGTGTTGTGTCTACCAACTAGAGAGTGTTGAGTGTTTACCAACTAGAGTGTTAGTGTCTACCAACTAGAGTGTTAGTGTCTACCAACTAGAGTGTTAGTGTCTACCAACTAGAGTGTTAGTGTCTACCAACTAGAGTGTTAGTGTCTACCAACTAGAGTGTTAGTGTTACCAACTAGAGTGTTTAGTTTCTACCAACTAGAGTGTTGTATCTACCAACTAGTGTAGTGTCACAATAGAGAGTGTTAGTGTTTACCAACTAGATGTTAGATGTCTACCAACTAGATGTTAGTGTCTACCAACTAGAGTGTTTAGATTACCAACTAGAGTGTTAGTGTCTACCAACTAGAGAGTGTTGGAGTGTTTACCAACTAGGATGTTAGTGTCTACAACTAGAGTGTTAGTGTTTACCAACTAGAGTGTTAGTGTCTACCAACTAGAGTGTTTGGAGTGTTACCACTAGAGTGTTGAGGTTTCCAACTAGAGTGTTAGTGTCTACCAACTAGAGTGTTAGTATCTACCAAATAGAGTGTTAGTGTCTACCAACTAGAGGTTTAGTGTTACCAACGAGTGTTAGTGTCTACCAACTAGAGTGTTAGTGTCTACCAACTAGAGTGTTAGTATCTACCAACTAGAGTGTTAGTGTCTACCAACTAGAGAGTGTTAGTGTTACCAACTAGACTGTTAGAATGTCTACCAACTAGAGAGTGTTGGAGTGTTACCAACTAGAGTGTTAGTGTCTACCAACTAGAGTGTAGTGTCTACCAACTAGAGTGTTGGAGTGTTACCAACTAGAGATGTTGGGTCTTACCAACTAGAGTGTTAGTGTCTACCAACTAGAGTGTTAGTATCTACCAACTAGAGTGTTAGTGTCTAACAACTAGAGTGTTAGTGTTTACAACTAGAGTGTTAGTGTCTACCAACTAGAGTGTTAGTGTCTACCAACTAGAGTGTTAGTGTTACCAACTAGAGTGTTAGTGTCTACCAAACTAGAGTGTTAGTATCTACCAACTAGAGTTTAGTGTTACAACTAGAGGTTAGTGTCTACCAACTAGAGGTTAGTGTCTACAACTAGAGTGTTAGTGTTACCAACTAGAGTGTTAGTGTCTACCAACTAGAGTGTAGTGTTACCAACTAGAGAGTGTTGGAGTGTTTACCAATAGATGTTAGTGTCTACCAACTAGAGTGTAGTGTCTACCAATAGAGTGTTAGTGTCTACCAACTAGAGTGTAGTGTTACCACAGGTTAGTGTCTACCAACTAGAGTGTTAGTGTCTACCAACTAGATGTTAGTGTCTACAACTAGAGTGTTAGTTTACACAACTAGAGTGCTAGTCTACCAACTAGAGTGTTATATCTACCAACTAGACTGTTAGTGTCTACCAACTAGAGAGTGTTGGATTGTTTACCAACTAGACTGTTATAATGTCTACCAACTAGAGAGTGTTGGAGTGTTTACCAACTAGAGTGTTAGTGTCTACCAACTAGAGTGTTAGTGTCTACCAACTAGAGGTAGTGTAGTGTTACAACTAGAGGTTGGAGTGTTTCCAACTAGAGTGTTGGAGTGTTACCAATTAGAGGTGTTGGAGTGTTTCTAATAGGTGTTAGTTCTACCAACTAGAGTGTTAGGATCTACCAACTAGAGTGTAGTGTTCTACCAACTAGAGAGTGTTGAGTGTTTACCAACTAGAGTGTTAGTGGCTACCAACTAGAGTTTAGTGTTTTACCACTAGAGTGTTAGGTGTCTACCAACTAGAGTGTTGTGTCTACCAACTAGAGTGTTAGTGTCTACCAACTAGAGTGTTAGTGTCTACCATCTAGAGTGTTAGTATCTACCAACTAGAGTGTTTAGTGTTTACCAACTAGAGTGTTAGTGTCTACCAACTAGATGTTAGTTTCAACTAGTGTTTAGTGTTCCAACTAGAGTGTTAGTGTCTACCAACTAGAGTGTTAGTGTCTACCAACTAGAGTTAGTGTTACCAACAGAGTGTTAGTGTCTACAACTAGAGTGTTAGTGTCTACCAACTAGAGTGTTAGTGTCTACCAACTAGAGTGTTAGTGTCTACCAACTAGAGTGTTAGGTCTACCAACTAGAGTGTTAGTGTCTACCAACTAGAGTGTTAGTGGTTTACCAACTAGAGTGTTAGTGTCTACAACTAGAGTGTTAGTATCTACCAACTATAGTGTTAGTGTCTACCAACTAGGAGTGTTAGTGTTTACCAACTAGACTGTTAGAATGTCTACAACTAGAGTGTTAGTGTCTACCAACTAGAGTGGTAGTATCTACCAACTAGAGTGTTAGTGTCTACCAACTAGAGAGTGTTGGAGTGTTTACCAACTAGAGTGTTAGTGTCTACCAACTAGAGTGTTAGTGTCTACCAACTAGAGTGTTAGTGTCTACCAACTAGAGTGTTGGAGTGTTTACCAACTAGAGAGTGTTGGAGTGTTTACCAACTAGAGTGTTAGTGTCTACCAACTAGAGTGTTAGTATCTACCAACTAGAGTGTTAGTGTCTACCAACTAGAGTGTTAGTGTCACAACAGATGTTAGTGTCTACCAACTAGAGTGTTAGTGTCTACCAACTAGAGGTTAGTATCTACCAACTAGAGTGTTAGGTTCACAACTAGAGAGTGTTAGTGTTTACAACTAGACTGTTAGAATGTCTACCAACTAGAGAGTGTTGGAGTGTTTACCAACTAGAGTGTTAGTGTCTACCAACTAGAGTGTTAGTGTCTACCAACTAGAGTGTTGGAGTGTTACCAACTAGAGGAGTGTTGGAGTGTTTACCAACTAGAGTGTTAGTGTCTACCAACTAGAGTGTTAGTATCTACCAACTAGAGTGTTAGTGTCTAAACATAGAGTGTTAGTGTTACCAACTAGAGTGTTAGTGTCTACCAACTAGAGTGTTAGTGCTACACTAGGTGTTAGGTTACCAACTAGAGTGTTAGTGTCTACCAACTAGAGTGTAGTGTCTACCAACTAGAGTGTTAGTGTTACCAACTAGAGTGTTAGTGTCACCAACTAGAGTGTTAGTGTCTACCAACTAGAGTTGTAGTGTTACCAACTAGAGTGTTAGTGTCTACCAACTAGAGTGTTAGTGTCTACCAACTAGAGAGTGTGGAGTGTTTACCAACTAGAGTGTTAGTGTCTACCAACTAGAGTGTTAGTGTCTACCAACTAGAGTGTTAGTGTCTACCAACTAGAGTGTTAGTGTCTACCAACTAGAGTGTTTGTCTACCAACTAGAGTGTTAGTGTCTACCAACTAGAGTGTTAGTGTCTACCAACTAGAGTGTAGTTAGTGTTCAACTAGAGTTAGTGTTACCAACAGAGTGTTAGTATCTACCAACTATAGTGTTAGTGTCTACCAACTAGAGAGGTTTAGTGTTACCAACTAGACTGTTAGAATGTCTACCAACTAGAGAGTGTTGGAGTGTTTACCAACTAGAGTGTTAGTGTCTACCAACTAGAGTGTTAGTGTCTACCAACTAGAGTGTAGTGTCTACCAACTAGAGCGTTGGAGTGTTTAAACTAGAGTGTTGGAGTGTTACCAATTAGAGAGTGTTGGAGTGTTACTAACTAGAGTGTTAGTGTCTACCAACTAGAGTGTTAGTATCACCAACTAGAGTGTTAGTGTCTACCAACTAGAGAGTGTTGGAGTGTTTACCAACTAGAGTGTTAGTGTCTACCAACTAGAGTGTTAGTGTTTACCAACTAGAGGTTAGGTCTACCAACTAGAGTGTTAGTGTCTACCAACTAGAGTGTTAGTGTCTACCAACTAGAGTGTTAGTGTCTACCATCTAGAGTGTTAGTATCTACAACTAGAGTGTTAGTGTTTACCAACTAGAGTGTTAGTGTCTACCAACTAGAGTGTTAGTTTCTACCAACTAGGTGTTAGTGTTTACCAACTAGAGTGTTAGTGTCTACCAACTAGAGGGTTAGTGTCTACCAACTAGAGTGTTAGTGTCTACCAACGAGAGTGTTAGTGTCTACCAACTAGAGTGTTAGTGTGTCTACCAACTAGAGTGTTAGTTCTACCAACTGAGTGTTAGTGTCTACCAACTAGAGTGTTAGTATCTACCAACTAGAGTGTTAGTGTCTACCAACTAGAGTGTTAGTGTCTACCAACTAGAGTGTTAGTGTCTACCAACTAGAGTGTTAGTATCTACCAACTAGAGTGTTAGTATCTACCAACTAGAGTGTTAGTGTCTACCAACTGAGAGTGTTAGTGGTCTAACTAGAGTGTTAGTGTCTACCAACTAGAGTGTTAGTGTTACCAACTAGAGTGTTAGTGTCTACCAACTAGAGAGTTGGAGTGTTACCAACTAGAGTGTTAGTGTCTACCAACTAGAGTGTTAGTGTCTACCAACTAGAGTGTTAGATCTACCAACTAGAGGTTAGGTCTACCAACTAGAGAGTGTTAGTGTTACAACTAGAGTGTTAGTGTCTACCAACTAGAGTGTTAGTGTCTTCCAACTAGAGAGTGTTGGAGTGTTTACCAACTAGGTGTTAGTGTCTACCAACTAGAGTGTTAGATCTACCAACTAGAGAGTGTTAGTGTCTACCAACTAGAGAGTGTTAGAGTGTTTACCAACTAGAGTGTTAGTGTCTACCAACTAGAGTGTTAGTGTCTACCAAATAGAGAGTGTTGGAGTGTTTACCAACTAGAGTGTTAGTGCTACCAACTAGGTGTTAGTGTCTACCAACTAGAGTGTTAGTGTCTAACAACTAGAGTGTTAGTGTCTACCAACTAGAGTGTTAGTATCTACACAATAGTGTACCAACTAGAGGGTTAGTGTCTACAACTAGAGTGTAGTGGCTACCAACTAGAGTGTTAGTATTACCAACTAGAGTGTTAGTGTTTACCACTAGAGTGTTAGTGTCTACCAACTAGAGTGTTAGTGTCTACCAACTAGAGTGTTAGTGTTTACCAACTGAGTGTTAGTGTCTACCAACTAGAGTGTTAGTGTCTACCAACTAGAGAGTTTGGAGGTGTTCAACTAGAGTGTTAGTGTCTACCAACTAGAGTGTTAGGTGCTACCAACTAGAGTGTTAGTGTCTACCAACTAGAGTGTTAGTGTCTACCAACTAGAGTGTTAGTGTCTACCAACTAGAGTGTTAGTGTCTACCAACTAGAGGTTAGTGTCTACCAACTAGAGTGTTAGTGTTTACCAACTAGAGTGTTAGTGTCTACCAACTAGAGTGTTAGTATCTACCAACATAGTGTTAGTGTCTACCAACTAGAGAGTGTTAGTGTTTACCAACTAGACTGTTAGAATGTCTACCAATAAGAGATGTTGGAGTGTTTACCAACTAGAGTGTTAGTGTCTACCAACTAGAGTGTTAGTGTCTACCAACTAGAGTGTAGTGTCTACAACTAGAGCGTTGGAGTGTTACCAACTAGAGTGTTGGAGTGTTTACCAATTAGAGAGTGTGAGTGTTTACTAACTAGAGTGTTAGTGTCTACCAACTAGAGTGTTAGATCTACCAACTAGAGTGTTAGTGTCTACCAACTAGAGAGTGTTGGAGTGTTTACCAACTAGAGTGTTAGTGTCTACCAACTAGAGTGTTAGTTTACCAACTAGAGTGTTAGTGTCTACCAACTAGAGTGTTAGTGTCTACCAACAGAGTGTAGTGTCACCAACTAGGTGTTAGTGTCTACCATCTAGAGTGTTAGTATCTACCAACTAGAGTGTTAGTGTTTACCAACTAGAGTGTTAGTTAAGTGTAGTTCTACCAACTAGAGTGTTAGTGTTTACCAACTAGAGTGTTAGTGTCTACCAACTAGAGTGTTAGTGTCTACCAACTAGAGTGTTAGTGTCTACCAACGAGAGTGTTAGTGTCTACCAACTAGAGTGTTAGTGTCTACCAACTGAGTGTTAGTGTCTACCAACTAGAGTGTTAGTGTCTACCAACAGAGTGTTAGTATCTACCAACTAGAGTGTTAGTGTCTACCAACTAGAGTGTAGTGTCTCCAACTAGAGTGTTAGTGTCTACAACTAGAGTGTTTATCTACCAACTAGAGTGTTAGTATCTACCAACTAGAGTGTTAGTGTCTACCAACTAGAGAGTGTGTGTCTACCAACTAGAGTGTTAGTGTCTACCAACTAGAGTGTTAGTGTTTACCAACTAGAGTGTTAGTGTCTACCAACTAGAGAGTGTTGGAGTGTTTACAACTAGAGTGTTAGTGTCTTCCAACTAGAGTGTTAGTGTCTACCACTACAGTGTTAGTATCTACCAACTAGAGTGTTAGTGTCTACCAACTAGAGAGTGTTAGTGTCTACAACTAGAGTGTTAGTGTCTACCAACTAGAGGTTAGGTTACAACAGAGATGTTGGAGTGTACCAACTAGAGTTTGTGTCTACCAACTAGAGTGTTAGTATCTACCAACTAGAGAGTGTTAGTGTCTACCAACTAGGAGTGTTAGAGTGTTTACCAACTAGAGTGTTAGTGTCTACCAACTAGGTGTTAGTGTCTACCAACTAGAGAGGTTAGGTTACCAACTGAGTTTAGGTTACAACTAGGTAGTTAGGTTCTACCAACTAGAGTGTTAGTGTCTACCAACTAGAGTGTTAGGTTCTACCAACTAGAGTGTTAGTATCTACAAATAGAGTGTTAGTGTCTACCAATTAGAGTGTTAGTGTCTACCAACTAGAGTGTTAGTGTCTACCAAACTAGAGTGTTAGTATCTACCAACTAGAGTGTTAGTATCTACCAACTAGAGTGTTAGTGTCTACCAACTAGAGAGTGTTAGTGTCTACCAACTAGAGTGTTAGTGTCTACAACTAGAGTGTTAGTGTTTACCAACTAGAGTGTTAGTGTCTACCAACTAGAGAGTGTTGGAGTGTTTACAACTAGGTGTTAGGGTCTACCAACTAGAGTGTTAGTGTCTACCAACTAGAGTGTTAGTGTCTACCAACTAGAGTGTTAGTGTCTACCAACTAGAGTGTTAGTGTCTACCAACTAGAGAGTGTTGGAGTGTTTACCAACTAGAGTGTTAGTGTCTACCAACTAGAGTGTTAGTATCTACCAACTAGAGAGTGTTAGTGTCTACCAACTAGAGAGTGTTAGAGTGTTTACCAACTAGAGTGTTAGGTCTACCAACTAGAGTGTAGTGTCTACCAACTAGAGAGTTGTGTTAATAGAGTGTAGGTCTACCAACTAGAGTGTTAGTGTCTACCAATAGAGTGTGGAGTGTTTACCAACTAGAGTAGTTCACAGAGGTTAGTATCTACCAACTAGAGAGTGTTAGTGTCTACCAACTAGAGAGTGTTAGTGTCTACCAACTAGAGAGTGTTAGAGGTTTACCAACTAAGTGTTAGTGTCTACCAACTAGAGTGTGAATGTCTACCAACTAGATTGTAAGAGTGCTACCAATTGTGTGCAATCTCCCTTTCTCATAAACACACACACTCAGACAGTCTGGAGAAGACTGTACTTAATTTGTAATTTAGGAGTGAATGATGACGACCTTTCTAATCAGGGCGGTCCTTGCCTTTCTGCCACCCTAGGTGAGATCATAAAATGCCATCCCCCGCAAAACTAGAACAGTCCAGTAAGCAAAATTACATTGAAAAAACATCAAAAAGACAATGAAGTTAGGTTAAATTTTGGTTCAGAATGAAAGGTGAAAATACATATTTTCTGGACGTTGAAAATAGGCATTTTCCAGACGTTGAAAATATGTATTTTCCGTACGATGAAATAAGGTTCCTTTATGGTTCTGAATGAAAGTTGAAATTACGTAATTCATAGATGTCTATGTTAGCAATCCAGACCGGACCGGACCAAATCTGAACCAAACATAGACGTCTATGACCAAAAACCCAAAACCAATGTCCGGGATGTGGAAATAAATGCCGGTCCGAATTGCACCAAAACAAATATGTCAAAAGGCGTCAACGTTGGTCTGTGCTTACTGAGGTGTAGCCTACAGTGTAGCCTGAAATTGAATTGTATGAATGCCATCTATGTGGTCAGCCTACCGTTTGTAAAACACCAAAAAAAGAAGTCCGAACAGGAACAAAAAAAGATGAAAAAAGACGTGGGCTCAAGCTTACTAGGGTGTAGCCTACCATGTCGCCCGCAATGAGGTTATGAAATGCCCATCCATGTGGTAGGCCCATTTGTAAAACGCCATTGCATTGGTTTTATTAGTCCCGATTCTGGACTAATCATTTGGCTATTTAAGCTCTGAATATCAGCTACCCAACTTCATCAGGAGTTATCGTGAGCCTATTTGCAATGTGTTTGCATAGCAGGAAATGCAGAAATATTTAAAAAATTCTATGATCAGCTTGTCAAAAATGTATGGATACAAACTGAAACCACTGATCATGTCAATTTACCCCACAGGGTGAAACTCCTGGAGAGCAGATGTGAGTAGCATGATTGTCAATTTCCTGTCCTTTACTTTTTTAGGATATGTATTTTTTTTTTTACGTGACAGCACATTTTTTATTTGATTGGGCGCCATTTAGGTTAGCCTATTGATACCTGTATGATGTAAAAAGTGTCCGTCTCAATACATTGTCATATATTTTATCTCCACCCTGTAGGCTACAGAAAATGCTCTATCTACCAATCCTAGATCTGTACATGATTTATGTTAGATGATTTTTTTGGACTGAATTGATGGAGTGCGCAGAGATGCGTCTCCGAACAGCACCCTGGAGAGGCGCGTGGGGATGGACAAGCAAAATATTTTGCCTCCCTGCCTTGACAAAGTGGGTATTGTTCATCAAGGGGCGATATTAGCGCTCACCTACAGTAAAAATCCCATATGCCATGGTTGAGATAAATGGTCATTGTTTTTGGGAAGAATTATGTGAGGTTTTATGTGTTCTTGGAGGTGAGTCTGGTCAGTTTAGTTCAGAAAATGTACCCTCGTGTGTGTGTGTGTGTGTGTGTGTGTGTGGTGTGTGTGTGTGTGTGTGTTGTGTGTGTGTGTTTGTGTGTGGTGTGTGTGTGTGTGTGTGTGTGTGTGTGTGTGTGTGTGTGTTAGTGTGTGTGGCGTGTGTGTTGTGGTATGTGTGAGTGTGTGTGTGTGTGTTGTGTAGTGTGTGTGTGTGGTGTGTGTGTGGTATGGTGTAGTGTGTGTGGTGTGTGTGTGTGTGTATGTGGTATGTGTGTAGTGTGGTATATTGTTGTGTAGTGTGTGTGTGTGATGTGTGTAGTGTGGTAGTGTGAGTGTGGTGTGTGGGTATGTGTGAGTGTGTGTGTGTACCTGAGTCGTCAGGATCGTGTGTATCCTCCATGTCATCGTCAGACATCTCCATCTCCTCCTCTCGTCTGATCCCCATCAGCTCTTCATTTTGCATGTTTCTGATCTCCTGGGGGAAACAACAAAACAGGATATCACTGATGTCATACTGAACACAATCCTCCTGGGTAGCCTGGCTGGAGTACGCTTTCACTGTCCGTACGCACGCACACACCTATGGAGAAATGCTGATCCTAGACCTGTCCCTAAGGGCACTTCTACCCAGAGTGATTCACAGCAGGACTGATATCTCCCTCTGGTGCAAGCAGTGAAGGATAGAGAGCAGCAGTCTGCCTCAACACTGATGACAGTAGATAGAGAGCAGCAGTCTGCCCTCAACACTGATGACAGTAGATAGAGAGCAGCAGTCTGCTCTACACTGATGGACATGATAAGAGCAGTCTGTCTCTACATGATGAGACAGTAGATATAGAGCAGCAGTCTGTCTCTACACTGAGAGACAGTAGATAGAGATCAGAGTCTGCTTACACGATGAGACAGTAGATAGAGAGCAGCAGTTGCCTCTACACTGATTAGACAGTAGATAGAGAGCAGCAGTCTGCCTCTACACTGATGAGACAGTAGATATGAGCAGCAGTCTCGTCTCTACACTGATGAGACAGTAGATGAGAGCAGCAGTCTGCCTGCTACACTGATGAGACAGTAGATAGGAGCAGCAGTCTGCCTCTACACTGATGAGACAGTAGATAGAGAGCAGCAGGCTGCTCTACACTGATGAGACAGTAGATAGAGAGCAGCAGTCGCCTCTACACTTGATGAGCAGTATATAGAGCAGCAGTCTGTTCTACACTGATGAGACAGTAGATAGAGAGCAGCAGTCTGCCTCACACTGATGAGACAGTAGATAGAGAGCAGCAGTCTGCCTCTACATGATGAGACCGTAGATTAGAGAGCAGCAGTCTGCTCAACACTGATGAGACAGTAGATATAGAGCAGCAGTCTGTCTCTACACTGATGAGACAGTAGATAGAGAGCAGCAGTCCGCCTCAACACGATGAGATAGTAGATAGAGCAGCAGTCTGCTCTCACTGATGAGACAGTAGATAGAGCATCAGTCTGCCTCAACACTGATGAGACAGTAGATATAGAGCAGCAGTCTGTCTCTACACTGATGAGAGTGATATAGAGCAGCAGTCTGTCTCTACACTGATGAGACAGTAGATATAGAGCAGCAGTCTGCTCTACACTGATGAGACAGTAGATAGAGAGCAGCAGTCTGCCTCAACACTGATGAGATAGTAGTAGAGCAGCCGTCTGCCTCTACACTGATGAGACAGTAGATAGAGAGCATCAGTCTGCCTCAACACTGATGAGACAGTGATATAGAGCAGCCGTCTGTCTCTACACTGATGAGACAGAGATAGAGAGCAGCAGTCTGTCTCTACACTGATGAGACACTAGATAGAGAGCAGCAGTCTGTCTCTACACTGATGAGACAGTAGATAGAGAGCAGCAGTCTGCCTCTACACTGATGAGACAGTAGATATAGAGCAGCAGTCTGGCTCTCACTGATGAGACAGTAGATAGAGAGCAGCAGTCTGTCTCTACACTGATGAGATGGAAGTAGATAGAGCAGCAGTTGGCTCTACACTGATGAGACAGTAGATAGAGAGCAGGAGTCTGTCTCTACACTGATGAGACAGTAGATATAGAGCAGCAGTCGCCTCAACACTGATGAGACAGTAGATATAAGCAGCAGTCTGCCTCTACACTGATGAGACAGTAGATAGAGCAGCAGTCTGCTCTACACTGATGAGACAGTGAGATATAGAGCAGCAGTCGTCTCTACACTGATGAGACAGTAGATAGAGAGCAGCAGTCTGTCTCTACACTGATGAGACAGTAGATAGAGCGCAGTCTGTCTCTACACTGATGAGACAGTAGATAGAGAGCAGCAGCTCTGCCTCTACACTGATGAGACAGTAGATATAGAGCAGCAGTCTGTCTCTACACTGATGAGACAGTAGATGAGCAGCAGTCTGCTCAACACTGATGAGACAGTAGATAGAGCAGACAGTCTGCCTCTACACTGATGAGACAGTAGATAGAGAGCAGCAGTCTGCTCTACTTACTGACTTCATTGCCCATGGGGAAATTTTGTTGCAGTGTCATGTACACGTTTAAAGTGGTATTTAAATACAAAACAAAATTGACATACAACTTTCATAACAGCTACATACAAAAAAAAACATTTAAAAAAACACTAACCTGCTGGCCTTACTGAGTTGATAGGAACATTAGCCCGAGCTATTAGGAGGATATCACACCTGGCACAAATTATTGTCTAGTTCTGTTGTCCTACTGAGGGGTGCCATATACCTCTGCCTAGAGGGGAGTAGTTCAATGTCTGGGTAAAGGGGTGGGCTTGGGTCTAAATCATTTTGTGAGCTTGCGGAGCGCCCTGACCTTTAAGATCTCATCCAGGCCTGTCTGGTGACACCAAGTACCTTGCTTGCTGTGGTGATAATCCTTCTCAGCATAGGTCTCTGGTGACAGTGGCCTTGCCAAACCAACAAACAACACAAAAAGTTAAAATACTCTCAATGAAAGATTTGCTCTCTATCTACTGATGAGACAGTAGATAGAGAGCAGCAGTCTGTCTCTACACTGATGAGACAGTAGATAGAGAGCAGCAGTCTGCTCTCACACTGATGAGACAGTAGATAGACAGCAGCAGTCTGCCTCTACACTGATGAGACAGTAGATATAGAGCACAGTCTGCCTCTACCTGATGAGACAGTAGATAGAGAGCAGCAGTCTGCCTCTACAATGATGAGACAGTAGATAGAGAGCAGCATCCGTCTCTACACTGATGAGACAGTAGATAGAGAGCAGCAGTCTGTCTCTACACTGATGACAGTAGATAGAGAGCAGCAGTCTGCCTCAACACTGATGAAAGTGATGAGAGCAGCAGTCTGTCTCTACACTGATGAGACAGTAGATAGAGAGCAGCAGTCTGCCTCTACAATGATGACAGTAGATAGAGAGCAGCAGTCTGCCTCAACACTGAGGACAGTAGATAGAGAGCAGCAGTCTGTCTCTACACTGATGAGGCAGTAGATAGAGCAGCAGTCTGTCTCTACACTGATGAGACAGTAGATAGAGAGCGCAGTCTGCTCTCAACTGATGAGACAGGAGATAGAGCAGTAGTCTGCCTCTACACTGTCCTGTACTAACCTTAACTGAACTGCTGTCTGTCTGTCTGTCTGTCTGTCTGTCTGTCTGTCTGTCTGTCTGTCGTTGTCTGTCTGTCGTCTGTCTGTCTGTCTGTCTGTCGTCTGTTGTGTTCTGTCTCTGTCTCTGTCTCTGTCTCTGTCTCTGTCTCTGTCTGTCTGTCATCCAGATTAGCACTTGGGGCAGGCAAGGTGGAGCCGTTACACAATCATCATCTCTAACAAATTCTGTCACACCTAGAGTTCCCTAGAGAGGTCTGAGACCATGAGCATAACTGCTGTGAGCCCAAAACCATATAAAAAATTGACCACTGTGCTTCTAACAGCCCATGTGTTGTGTGTTTGTGGTCAGACCTGAGTTCTAATACATGTGTATTTGATTCTGTGTTATTTAATACTTATTTTCTGTTGTTTTTTGTATTTTCAAATAATGTGGCCCAATCAACTACTTCTATTTAAAGTATTTTCAAATAATTCCTATAATAGCCTACTATTTGAAAGTATTTGTATGGTTGAATAAATGGATGGATAAATGGGAGAATGACTGGTTTGTAATAAGCAGATAGTTATAAATTGATGGATGGATAGAAGATGGATGTTTGAACAGGTTATGGATATATGGATTTGTGGATTTGGGTAAAATACATGTGTGTGATTGTGACCGACAGTGAAGCTCCTGCAGTCTCTCAGGTCTACTGTTCTGTTCGATACACATACACGCGCGCACACACACACATACCACACTGCAGCATCGAAGACATGACCTTCACAGCCATATAAATAAACTCCCTGTCAAATAAGAGAGCGGTATTATTCCTCTAAAGATATATTAAAGTCTGAGTCACCGATGGTCCTGGTGACCACAGAGATGATGTCCGTAGAACAATAGAAGATTCGTCCTGGTTTCCACAGAGATAATGTCCAGTAGACCAATAGATGATTCGTCCTGGTGACCACAGAGATAATGCCAGTAGAACAATAGAAAATTGGTCATGGTGACCACAGAGATAATGTCCAGTAGAACAATGAAAAATTGGTCCTGGTGACCACAGAGATAATGTTCAGTAGAACAATAGAAAATTGGTCCTGGTGACCACAGAGATAATGTCCAGTAGAAACTAGAGATTGGCCCTGGTGGACCACAGAGATAATGTCCAGTAGAACAATAGAAAATTGGTCCTGGTGACCACAGAGATGATGTCCAGGAGAACATAGAAGATTGGTCCTGGTGACCACAGAGAGATGTCCAGGAACATAGAAGATTGGCCCTGGTGACCACAGAGATGATGTCCGGAGAACATAGAAGATGTCCCTGGTGACCACAGAGATAATGTCCAGTAGAAACAATAGAATATTGGTCCTGGTGTTCACAGTGTTTATGTCCAGTAGAACACTAGAAGATGGCCCGGTGACCACAGAGATGATGTCCAGGAGAACATAGAAGATTGGCCTGGTGACCACAGAGATGCGGTCCAGTAGAACAATAGAATATTGGCCCTGGTGACAACAGAGATGATGTCCATTGACAGTAGGATATGACATGGTTAACCTGTGTCATGAACCCATTTTACAACACACAGGTGATGCATTTGTGTTAAGAGCTCAGTTCCAGGTATCATATTAGCATGTTGATTATTCTGTCGGGAAAAGTGTTGCTGGATCACAATAACTGAATATTCACAGTATTGTTAATATGCATCAACACCATCAGAGGTACTTCAGTTCAGTATGAGTTGTTAATTCTTCAGAGGTATTATTCCTGGTGTCATTAGCAGATATATCTGCAGGGGATTGTACTGTACGTTCTGAATATTCAAACGGTTCAGAGTTTCACGTTTCAACTCCATGCGCTGAAAAATAAAAGGCCATGACATGTTTGTGTGTGTTTGTGTGTGTGTACATTATCCTAACTGTGAATTTAAAGTCACAGTCAAGAACAATATGGCTGTTCAGTTTGTTACAGTACTCAAAACTGTTTACATCCATACAACTCTCTTCCATTGGCAGTTGTGTTGTGACTCCGTTGCTATTCATAACTGCTAACCACCTGTCCATGACATACCACAGAGAACACTTAGCGCATTTAAATTGAATCTGACCTGTCAGTCTGCTTTGGTAAGGAGTGATTTAACACTACCTCACAAAAAAACTTCCAAGAAATAAATGTATATTTTCCCCCAAATTTGACATTCTTTTCACACATTTATTTTGACCCCTTCCAGCTATATCTGGTTCTCCAACCAGGGACTGAACAAGACCAACCCTGCTTAGCTTCAAAGGGAAACCAGCAGTTGAATGCAGAGTGCTATATTGCTTGAATTAATGTGCTGGCTGGAATGAATTTCCCGACTGGAAAAAAAGGCAGAGGAAGCAAAGGCCAGGGTACATAACCAATAGGAGAAAGTGCAGGAAGGAGGGAGGTGTTTTATTCAATTGCATATTTAATAACATTCTCTTCACTGAAAGCAATTAATTTGCTTTCAAATGTAAACATTATTTCCAAGCAATGTTTTGTTTTGCGATCAATACTTTGAGGTTGTGTTTTGCTTTCAATATCATAATTTTTGTTTGCAATTCTAAGAATGTTCTTCCGACTTCAGAAGTTTTGCTTGATATTAATGGCATAAAAGTAACTCACTCACTAGAGGTTGACCATATAATAACACTATTACTAGGGCTGTTGCGATGACCCTATTATTGCCACACCTGCGGTCACCAGTCAAATTCCATGTGACCGTTTAGTCATGGTAATTAGGCTACTCCAAGCTCTGATGCTGCTGATGGTTATTGCCTACTAGACTCGCTAAATGCCTACTACTCAGCACTCTATTGTTCCTCTAATCACTCTGCAGTTGGAACTGACATCAATGCAAATGTGTTTCAAAAATCGATCAACACTTCATTAGAGCCCGTGAGCTTATGTTGCGCATCATTTCTATAGGATATAAAAATGCGCAAGAAAACAGAGTGATGGCCTCTACTAAAAGAGGAGGATCCCATCAGGTTTCAATAGGCAGGCTTAATAATTTATTCTCAACTTCCTAATATTTGCACATCAACCACGGGAAAGCGTCCACCATTCGCAATTTAAGTGCATAGTATTTCACCGGCTGCCCTGTTTCGAGACAGGTGCATGGTACCGTCCATTCTAAATCAAACAAATTTCACATATATATTATTAGTATATCTAAAGACAAGATTATCAAGAATATTCGATGGGGACAATATAGCCTATCACTTGTGAATTATATATTATCATGATGGGAATGATGCCCAGCATAAGAAACTGCTGTCTTTTTCTAATCATAGTCGCACACTCATATAGCCTAGACCATAGGCTTATATGTTTTGATAAGGTTTGTATCATAACTAAGTGGCCAAATAACTCCTTAAAAATGAAGCACATTAATCCACTTTACAAGGGGTTTAGAGCCTAATGGCATTCATAAGCGCGCGTGAGTTTCAGTTTGGATAAGATCATTTTCACCATAAAAATTAACCTTTATAATAAAAGCATTACATGCATAATCACATTTGTAGTCACTTTTTATAATGGTGTTATCCCACTAATAGCTTACAGTCTACTGCCATGTGTGGATTGCTGCGCTTATAATGTTAAGAAATAGCCTAATAGTTTATCAAACATTTAAGCTAAATGTTCTGATCTGTTGCGTCAGCCACATTGCGCAAAAAAATTTTTTTGATGCTAGTGGTTCTATTAATTTGGGATCTATGCAGCCCACAACTATCCTAGATTATGTTTGGAATATGTATTTCTCGCACAGAATAGAATAGGAGACTTTTGTACTATGGGGAACAGTAGATTGACATAGGCTAGTGCTTTTGCTGTTCATACAACCTACTCATTTGTGGCTGATGAAAAGTAAATGTGGACAGTCTTCAATACCTTCAATATGCACCGGAATTGATAAGGACGTGTGGAGCTGCATCCCCAATGTGTCGGTCTTACTTGAAGCCTGTGAGAAAGACGCGATCACGTGATGTGAGAAGGCCACAAAGGCCACCAAAGGCAAGGATTTGTTTAGGGTGCATTACGGCCACAAGGGGATGCTGCCGTGAAATTCGAGGCATTATCAAGTGCTTGTCCAAATTGTGAATGAGAGACTAATGAAGTGTGTACAGCCTGCACAAAAAAAACGGAGCTCATGCCTTTCAAGCAACTTTTAAAAACATCATTAGAGTCACATCACTCAGCCTGGACAATGTCTAAAAAATCCACATATAGCCCAATGTTTGCAGCACACCTACATTTACATTAATAACTCTCTAAATAAGCATATAGGAGTACTATTCTTGTTAACTTCTTTGGGTACCCCCCCAACTTCTCAATTTCCGCCTAAAGACATACCCTATCTAGCTGCCTTTAGCTAGGCCCAGAAGCAAGGATATGCATATTCTTGTTATCATTTGAAAGGAAACACTCTGAATTTTGTGGAAATGTGAATTGAATGTAGGAGAATATAAACAATAGATCTGGTAGAGAAAATACAAGGAAAATAAAAACGTTTTCTGTTTTTATTGTTGCTGCATCATTCTTTCAAATGACCAAGAACAGAAAACATACAGATGGATGCTGGGGATGATTTGAATGAAGAACATAAGATGGCAACAATAGCTGAGCAAGGTTTTTAGACAGATAACTTCAAAAATGAGCGAGCTACCTGACATTGAGCATGAAGTCACCCAGGTTCCCACACAAATGTACCCAGGTGGCCGAATTGGTACAGTGATACATTTGAAGGAATAAACTATATACAAAATACATAAAATGCTATTTAACACACCCCAAAAAATAAATATATAATATACAGTGGGGGAGAACAAGTTTGATACACTGCCGATTTTGCAGGTTTTCCTACTTACAAAGCTGTAGAGGTCTGTAATTTTTATCATAGGTACACTTCAACTGTGAGAGACGGAATCTAAAACAAAATCCAGAAAAATCACATGGTATGATTTTTAAGTAATTAATTTGCAATTTGCTCCCCACTGTATATGAAAAAAAATATTTAAAAATAAATAAATAAAACAAACAAATAACAAGGATAAATATTTACACATTTCTATTTACAATATTGTATATTTTACAAATAAAATAAATAGATAAATATGTGAAGACCCTCAGCCCTCAGTCTGGTGCCACGGCCCATAGCAGTCTCTTTCTGCTGTAAGGCAGAGGCTACTGAACAGGTGGTGCAGGTGATGGAGCATTTCTGTGACAAAGGGGACAACGTCGCCTCCCACTGTGCCTTTTTGCCCTCGAAGCAGAGATGAATCTGGGCAGGTGAACACACGGTTGACGGAGCAGAAGGTGCTGCAGTGGATTGCTGTAGCTAGCAAGCTCCTGGATGAGCAGCTCCCTGAAGGCTAGCTGTGAGATGGGGGGCTGTCTCTATCAATTTCCTCTATAATTTGGGTAAATCGTTTAACCTAGACTTTGTTTGAGCTTTTCCTGATTTATTCGCCATAATTTAAATATATAAAACTTGTTTGAAAATGCTATTGAATATGTATGCTAGCGAAACACTCGTGGCTCCGTCTAAGTAGGATTGCAATGGCGAATGAACTCTTTTACGCCAGAGTTTACGACAAAGGCTGGTCTCAAACGTATAACCATACATATTGCCGTTTTTACCTCAGCTCATTGGCTATCTTCCAAGCTAGATTTCAAGATGATCAGTGGCATTGGGCCAAAATACAATCAACGATAGACCGGTCCTACATTGGTGCGCAATGAGGTCAGTGATTGGTGTCTTCAAATCGGTTTGTTTCGGTCAATACATCCCGGGAAAAGAGCCATCATGTATGGTTGTGTTAGTAACAACCAGAGGATTGCAATGAAACCAACCATGACTGGATAAAAGTTTGTTTTAGTGTGTGTAATTACACGAACGCTTCGGCCAAAGTGAATGGACGGAAACACGACGCAACCGCGTTACAAATGTTTCGTGTTAGGTTATAAAAAATTGATTTTATCAAACAAAAAGAAATTCACTGTGTAGTGAGGTACACTTGCATTGCCTCCAGAGGAAATCTCCAATGGTAAGCGATTTATTTTATTGTTATTCTGACTTTCGTGACGCTAATGCTTGGTTGGAAAATGCTAGTAATACTTGTGTGTGTGGGGCGCCGTCCTCAGAAAATGCATGTTGCTTTTGCAGTAAACCTTTTTGAAATCTTGACACAGCGGCGGATCTTTAATAAGACGTTCATTCTTTAAATCATGTAAGATACATGTATTACAAGAATGTTTAATACAACGAAGGTCTATTTAAAATGTTAGTCTCTGCAGTTTCAACGGATGTTGGCCTGGTGGGACCGTTGCGTCTCACCTACCCTAGAGAAAGTTAACGTCTAACACAGAATAGCTGCATGTGCGGGCACTCCCTCAAATTCATTGGAGGAAAATATTCATATTTATTCAGTTTGTTTCAATTGTATTCTTCATACTATAAAAAATGCCACGGAATTCGAAGCAAATTTTGTCGCTAATGAACTAGTGTACTTAATCAACAGCCATTTGACATAGGCAGATCAGGATCTAACATAGCAACAACTCAGAGTATGCTATTTCTGTTCTTCTGAAATAGACTACTTATTTAGACCTATCTAAAATAAATAATGGATTTATTGTGATGGTGTAGGCTATATTACATGGATTCACACTGTTTCCTGTCTGTTCAATAGGACAGGGTAGGATTTAATGAGCAGTTCTCATCACACTGTTTCCTGTCTGTTAAATGGGACAGGTTAGGGTTTAATGGGTAGTTCTCATCACACTGTCTCCTGTCTGTTCAATAGGACAGGTTAGGATTTAATGAGCAGTTTTCATCACACTGTCTCCTGTCTGTTCAATAGGACAGGTTAGGATTTAATTAACAGTTCTCATCACACTGTCTCCTGTCTGTTCAATAGGACAG
Source organism: Salvelinus namaycush (assembly GCF_016432855.1). Lineage (NCBI taxonomy): Eukaryota > Metazoa > Chordata > Actinopteri > Salmoniformes > Salmonidae > Salvelinus > Salvelinus namaycush. Next base: position 14,264,412 of record NC_052311.1, on the reverse strand, counting down.
GTTAGGATTTAATGAGTAGTTCTCATCACACTGTTTTCTGTCTGTTCAATAGGACAGGTTAGGATTTAATGAGCAGTTTTCATCACACTGTCTCCTGTCTGTTCAATAGGACAGGTTAGGATTTAATGAGCAGTTCTCATCACACTGTTTCCTGTCTGTTCAATAGGACAGGTTAGGATTTAATGAGCAGTTTTCATCACACTGTTTCCTGTCTGTTCAATAGGACAGGTTAGGATTTAATTAGCAGTTTTCATCACACTATCTCCTGTCTGCTCAATAGGACAGGTTAGGATTTAATGAGCAGTTTTCATCACACTGTCTCCTGTCTGTTCAATAGGACAGATTAGGATTTAATGAGCAGTTTTCATCACACTGTCTCCTGTCTGTTCAATAGGACAGGTTAGGATTTAATGAGCAGTTTTCATCACACTGTCTCCTGTCTGCTCAATAGGACAGGTTAGGATTTAATGAGCAGTTTTCATCACACTGTCTCCTGTCTGCTCAATAGGACAGGTTAGGATTTAATGAGCAGTTTTCATCACACTGTCTCCTGTCTGCTCAATAGGACAGGTTAGGATTTAATGAGCAGTTTTCATCACACTGTCTCCTGTCTGTTCAATAGGACAGGTTAGGATTTAATGAGCAGTTCTCATCACACTGTTTCATGTCTGTTCAATAGGACAGGTTAATATTTAATGAGTAGTTCTCATCACACTGTTTCCTGTCTGTTCAATAGGACAGGTTAGGATTTAATGAGTAGTTCTCATCACACTGTTTCCTGTCTGTTCAATAGGACAGGGTAGGATTTAATGAGTATTTCTCATCACACTGTTTCCTGTCTGTTCAATAGGACAGGTTAGGATTTAATGAGTATTTCTCATCATACTGTTTCCTGTCTGTTCAATAGGACAGTTTAGGATTTAATTAACAGTTCTCATCACACTGTTTCATGTCTGTTCAATAGGACAGGTTAGGATTTGATGAGCAGTTTTCTTCACACGGTTTCATGTCTGTTCAATAGGACAGGTTAATATTTAATGAGCAGTTCTCATCACACTGTTTCCTGTCTGTTAAATGGGACAGGTTAGGGTTTAATGGGTAGTTCTCATCATACTGTTTCCTGTCTGTTCAATTGGACAGGTTAGGATTTAATGAGCAGTTCTCATCACACTTTTTCCTGTCTGTTAAATGGGACAGGTTAGGGTTTAATGGGTAGTTCTCATCACACTGTCTCCTGTCTGTTCAATAGGACAGGTTAGGATTTAATGAGCAGTTTTCATCACACTGTCTCCTGTCTGTTCAATAGGACAGGTTAGGATTTAATTAACAGTTCTCATCACACTGTTTCCTGTCTGTTCAATAGGACAGGTTAATATTTAATGAGTAGTTCTCATCACACTGTTTTCTGTCTGTTCAATAGGACAGGTTAAGATTTAATGAGCAGTTTTCATCACACTGTCTCCTGTCTGTTCAATAGGACAGGTTAGGATTTAATGAGCAGTTCTCATCACACTGTTTCCTGTCTGTTCAATTGGACAGGTTAGGATTTAATGAGCAGTTCTCATCACACTGTTTCCTGTCTTTTAAATGGGACAGGTTAGGGTTTAATGGGTAGTTCTCATCACACTGTCTCATGTCTGTTCAATAGGACAGGTTAGGATTTAATGAGCAGTTTTCATCACACTGTCTCCTGTCTGTTCAATAGGACAGGTTAGGATTTAATTAACAGTTCTCATCACACTGTTTCCTGTCTGTTCAATAGGACAGGTTAATATTTAATGAGCAGTTTTCATCACACTGTTTCCTGTCTGTTAAATGGGACAGGTTAGGGTTTAATGGGTAGTTCTCATCACACTGTTTCCTGTCTGTTCAATTGGACAGGTTAGGATTTAATGAGCAGTTCTCATCACACTGTTTCCTGTCTGTTAAATGGGACAGGTTAGGGTTTAATGGGTAGTTCTCATCACACTGTCTCCTGTCTGTTCAATAGGACAGGTTAGGATTTAATTAACAGTTCTCATCACACTGTCTCCTGTCTGTTCAATAGGACAGGTTAGGATTTAATGAGTAGTTCTCATCACACTGTTTTCTGTCTGTTCAATAGGACAGGTTAAGATTTAATGAGCAGTTTTCATCACACTGTCTCCTGTCTGTTCAATAGGACAGGTTAGGATTTAATGAGCAGTTCTCATCACACTGTTTCCTGTCTGTTCAATAGGACAGGTTAGGATTTAATGAGCAGTTTTCATCACACTGTTTCCTGTCTGTTCAATAGGACAGGTTAGGATTTAATGAGCAGTTTTCATCACACTGTCTCCTGTCTGCTCAATAGGACAGGTTAGGATTTAATGAGCAGTTTTCATCACACTGTCTCCTGTCTGTTCAATAGGACAGGTTAGGATTTAATGAGCAGTTTTCATCACACTGTCTCCTGTCTGTTCAATAGGACAGGTTAGGATTTAATGAGCAGTTTTCATCACACTGTCTCCTGTCTGCTCAATAGGACAGGTTAGGATTTAATGAGCAGTTTTCATCACACTGTCTCCTGTCTGCTCAATAGGACAGGTTAGGATTTAATGAGCAGTTTTCATCACACTGTCTCCTGTCTGCTCAATAGGACAGGTTAGGATTTAATGAGCAGTTTTCATCACACTGTCTCCTGTCTGTTCAATAGGACAGGTTAGGATTTAATGAGCAGTTCTCATCACACTGTTTCATGTCTGTTCAATAGGACAGGTTAGGATTTAATGAGTAGTTCTCATCACACTGTTTCCTGTCTGTTCAATAGGACAGGTTAGGATTTAATGAGTAGTTCTCATCACACTGTTTCCTGTCTGTTCAATAGGACAGGGTAGGATTTAATGAGCAGTTCTCATCACACTGTTTCCTGTCTGTTAAATGGGACAGGTTAGGGTTTAATGGGTAGTTCTCATCACACTGTCTCCTGTCTGTTCAATAGGACAGGTTAGGATTTAATGAGCAGTTTTCATCACACTGTCTCCTGTCTGTTCAATAGGACAGGTTAGGATTTAATGAGCAGTTCTCATCACACTGTTTCATGTCTGTTCAATAGGACAGGTTAATATTTAATGAGTAGTTCTCATCACACTGTTTCCTGTCTGTTCAATAGGACAGGTTAGGATTTAATGAGTAGTTCTCATCACACTGTTTCCTGTCTGTTCAATAGGACAGGGTAGGATTTAATGAGCAGTTCTCATCACACTGTTTCCTGTCTGTTAAATGGGACAGGTTAGGGTTTAATGGGTAGTTCTCATCACACTGTCTCCTGTCTGTTCAATAGGACAGGTTAGGATTTAATGAGCAGTTTTCATCACACTGTCTCCTGTCTGTTCAATAGGACAGGTTAGGATTTAATTAACAGTTCTCATCACACTGTCTCCTGTCTGTTCAATAGGACAGGTTAGGATTTAATGAGTAGTTCTCATCACACTGTTTTCTGTCTGTTCAATAGGACAGGTTAGGATTTAATGAGCAGTTTTCATCACACTGTCTCCTGTCTGTTCAATAGGACAGGTTAGGATTTAATGAGCAGTTCTCATCACACTGTTTCCTGTCTGTTCAATAGGACAGGTTAGGATTTAATGAGCAGTTTTCATCACACTGTTTCCTGTCTGTTCAATAGGACAGGTTAGGATTTAATTAGCAGTTTTCATCACACTGTCTCCTGTCTGCTCAATAGGACAGGTTAGGATTTAATGAGCAGTTTTCATCACACTGTCTCCTGTCTGTTCAATAGGACAGGTTAGGATTTAATGAGCAGTTTTCATCACACTGTCTCCTGTCTGTTCAATAGGACAGGTTAGGATTTAATGAGCAGTTTTCATCACACTGTCTCCTGTCTGCTCAATAGGACAGGTTAGGATTTAATGAGCAGTTTTCATCACACTGTCTCCTGTCTGCTCAATAGGACAGGTTAGGATTTAATGAGCAGTTTTCATCACACTGTCTCCTGTCTGCTCAATAGGACAGGTTAGGATTTAATGAGCAGTTTTCATCACACTGTCTCCTGTCTGTTCAATAGGACAGGTTAGGATTTAATGAGTAGTTCTCATCACACTGTTTCCTGTCTGTTCAATAGGACAGGGTAGGATTTAATGAGTATTTCTCATCACACTGTTTCCTGTCTGTTCAATAGGACAGGTTAGGATTTAATGAGTATTTCTCATCACACTGTTTCCTGTCTGTTCAATAGGACAGTTTAGGATTTAATTAACAGTTCTCATCACACTGTTTCATGTCTGTTCAATAGGACAGGTTACGATTTAATGAGCAGTTTTCTTCACACTGTTTCATGTCTGTTCAATAGGACAGGTTAATATTTAATGAGTAGTTCTCATCACACTGTTTCCTGTCTGTTCAATAGGACAGGTTAGGATTTAATGAGCAGTTCTCATCACACTGTTTCATGTCTGTTCAATAGGACAGGTTAGGATTTAATGAGTAGTTCTCATCACACTGTTTCCTGTCTGTTCAATAGGACAGGTTAGGATTTAATGAGTAGTTCTCATCACACTGTTTCCTGTCTGTTCAATAGGACAGGGTAGGATTTAATGAGTATTTCTCATCACACTGTTTCCTGTCTGTTCAATAGGACAGGTTAGGATTTAATGAGTATTTCTCATCACACTGTTTCCTGTCTGTTCAATAGGACAGTTTAGGATTTAATTAACAGTTCTCATCACACTGTTTCATGTCTGTTCAATAGGACAGGTTACGATTTAATGAGCAGTTTTCTTCACACTGTTTCATGTCTGTTCAATAGGACAGGTTAATATTTAATGAGCAGTTCTCATCACACTGTTTCCTGTCTGTTAAATGGGACAGGTTAGGGTTTAATGGGTAGTTCTCATCATACTGTTTCCTGTCTGTTCAATTGGACAGGTTAGGATTTAATGAGCAGTTCTCATCACACTTTTTCCTGTCTGTTAAATGGGACAGGTTAGGGTTTAATGGGTAGTTCTCATCACACTGTCTCCTGTCTGTTCAATAGGACAGGTTAGGATTTAATGAGCAGTTTTCATCACACTGTCTCCTGTCTGTTCAATAGGACAGGTTAGGATTTAATTAACAGTTCTCATCACACTGTTTCCTGTCTGTTCAATAGGACAGGTTAATATTTAATGAGTAGTTCTCATCACACTGTTTTCTGTCTGTTCAATAGGACAGGTTAAGATTTAATGAGCAGTTTTCATCACACTGTCTCCTGTCTGTTCAATAGGACAGGTTAGGATTTAATGAGCAGTTCTCATCACACGGTTTCCTGTCTGTTCAATAGGACAGGTTAGGATTTAATGAGCAGTTCTCATCACACTGTTTCCTGTCTGTTAAATGGGACAGGTTAGGATTTAATGAGCAGTTCTCATCACACTGTCTATCCTGTCTGTTCAATCGGACAGGTGCAGATTTCATTAATAGTTCTGTGTGTGTGTGTGTGTGTTTAGGCCCTGTGGCCCAGGTGGAGGCCCTAAAGGAAGAGAATGACTCTCTGTGCTGTCAGCTGGACGCCTACAGGAACGAGGTGGAGCTGTTGAAGCAGGAGCAGGGCAAAAACCAAGAACACACACCTCCACAACACAGTGAAGAGGACACCATCAGGCAGCAACAACTAACCTTTCTACAACAGGCACTACAGGGAATGCAGAAGGTACTACTTCTACCAGACATACCCACTGTAGTTAACTTCTTGCAGCAGTTCCTACTTTGGATTTATTTTAATCAATTCCACAGGAATTTTTCATTTCCTGGTTCCATACAGATATTAAACCCCTGCAAATTCTGGCTGGTGAGACTCATAATCCATTGGTTTGGCTTCCTGGGGTGACCAGTCGTATTGAGGAAAAGTGACTTTTAATAGAGGTGGATAGAGAACTGCCCTCCCAACCTCACACACACACACATACACACACACACACAACACTGAGAAAGAGGGAGAAAGAGGAGTAGGGATAGAGAGAGGCGTAAAGAGAGAGAGCAAGAGGGGTGCACTCTGAGAGTAGAATGGATAGAGAGATATAAAGAACAATTAAAAGACTTAACAGGAAGAGAGTCATTCTAGAATCTGATCAGTCTGCTGACCTAGATGCTGTACACAAACTAATACCAGCTCGAGGGGTTTTCTAATAAAATATCCCCCTCAGAGATAACAAACTGTTGGTTAAACAACCCTCAGGCAGGAAATCTGTTGCTTCCATCACCTGCTGGGTCATCAAATATCCTCAAGTAGTCAACGGTCATGCTCATATGAATAGACAGATGATAATTACATTTCCAACATGCAAGTTTCAACATTACCATGAAAATATTAAATGAATGGATAAAAATGAGGAGGAAGAGACGAAAATCGAATACTTCATATTGCTCTGTGCTAAATTGTGATATCAGGCAGGCTCTGGCAAATTACCATAACATTTTATCAGCAGGTGATTTGAGTCTGCCCAGGTTCTGTGAATTTCTTCCACTTCTGAGTCATGTAATACTTGCGTATTTCAGCCTAAACCCAACTGAGACTGTGATGTAGTTTTTTTTAAGCTGAAATGGATAAGGAGAAAGGACTTTTCAGCTTCTACATGGTTCTGACCTACATAGAGAAGCTATAAGCTAAAAGTTCCTTACTCGATGGCAAATCCTGAAACGTAAGGGTTAGCATCGCTGGCTAATATGGTTTCCTCTATGGAGCTGATGGATAAAGGGTTAATAACTAGCATGAGCCATATGCCTGTAGTAAGCAAGAATCTGTAGCTGTGTCTTCTCTGTCTTAAGGATTAGCTCGCATTTGTAGCTAACTGTGCCTTGGGTTAGGTGTCATCTGTAGCTAACTGTGCTTTCTCTGTCTTAAGGGTTAGTTAGCATCTGTAGCTAAATGTATCTCCTCTGTATCAGAAGCTTAAAGGTTAGTTACCGTATGTGGCTCACTGTATGTACTCTGTGTTTGCAGCAACTGCTGAAGATGCGTGAAGAAATGAAACAGAGGGAGGCAGAGTTGGAGAAGAGTGTGGCGGACAAACAGCAGCTGGAGAGCCAAGTACAGAGCCTCAAGGAAGGACTGGAGAGTCTGAAGAAAACACGCACACCACAGGTCAGTAACACACACACACACACCACAGGTCAGTAACACACACACACACACCACAGGTCAGTAATACACACACACCACAGGTCAGTAACACACAGACACACACACACACACCACAGGTCAGTAATACACACACACCACAGGTCAGTAACACACAGACACACACACACACCACAGGTCAGTAATACACACACACCACAGGTCAGTAACACACAGACACACACACACACCACAGGTCAGTAACACACACACACCACAGGTCAGTAACACACACACACACACACACACACACACACCACAGGTCAGTAACACACAGACACACACCACAGGTCAGTAACACACAGACACACACACACACCACAGGTCAGTAACACACACACACACACCACAGGTCAGTAACACACAGACACACACCACAGGTCAGTAACACACAGACACACACCACAGGTCAGTAACACACACACACACACACCACAGGTCAGTAACACACAGACACACACTACAGGTCAGTAACACACACACACACACAACACAGGTCAGTAACACACAGACACACACACACACCACAGGTCAGTAACACACAGACACACACACACACACACCACACGTCAGTAACACACAGACACACACACACACCACAGGTCAGTAACACACACACACACACCACAGGTCAGTAACACACACACACACACCACAGGTCAGTAACACACAGACACACACACACACACCACAGGTCAGTAATACACACACACCACAGGTCAGTAACACACACACACACCACAGGTCAGTAACACACACACGCACACCACAGGTCAGTAACACACAGACACACACCACAGGTCAGTAACACACACACACACACACACACCACAGGTCAGTAACACACACACACACACACCACAGGTCAGTAACACACACACACACACCACAGGTCAGTAACACACACACGCACACCACAGGTCAGTAACACACAGACACACACACACACACCACAGGTCAGTAATACACACACACCACAGGTCAGTAACACACACACACACACACACACACACACACACACACACACACACACACACACACACACACCACACGTCAGTAACACACAGACACACACACACACCACAGGTCAGTAACACACACACACACACCACAGGTCAGTAACACACACACACACACCACAGGTCAGTAACACACAGACACACACACACACACCACAGGTCAGTAATACACACACACCACAGGTCAGTAACACACACACACACACCACAGGTCAGTAACACACAGACGCACACCACAGGTCAGTAACACACAGACACACACCACAGGTCAGTAATACACACACACACACCACAGGTCAGTAACACACACACACACACCACAGGTCAGTAACACACACACGCACACCACAGGTCAGTAACACACAGACACACACCACAGGTCAGTAACACACACACACACACCACAGGTCAGTAACACACACACACACACCACAGGTCAGTAACACACACACACACACACCACAGGTCAGTAACACACACACGCACACCACAGGTCAGTAACACACAGACACACACACACACCACAGGTCAGTAATACACACACACCACAGGTCAGTAACACACACACACACACACACACACACACACACACACACACACACACACACACACACACACACACACACACACACACACACACACACACACACACACATCCTATCATTGTGTGTTTTTGTTTTACCTTGTTTTATTTAGTATTACATTGTTAATGATTACTGTATTGTTGTCGTTAAAGCTTGCAAGAAAGGCATTTTACTGTACTTGTGCATCTGACACTTGTGTGAGACATTGCTAGATAATGTCAGCCATCTTGTACTCATGTTCCCTGATACAATAGTAAGCTGCCGCTCATTGTCTTATTGTAACCCCAGTTCTCTTCACCATTAGTTCCTTTGTTTCCCTCTGAGAACGAGGAGGGATGGGATGAAGGCTCTCAGTCAAGAGAGAATACTGTGCGTGGTTCATGAGTTTGGCTGGCTGTAAAGACCACTGGGGTTTGAAATGTAATTACCATATCTGATTTGTGCTGTAATAAGAATGAAACTAGTTCTAAAATGAGTTTCAATGTATGAGAAATGTTTCCGAAATAATTAATCAGCTACCTGTCACACTCTGGCCTTTGTTATATTGATTTTCTTTATTAGTTTAGTTAGGTCAGGGTGTGACATGGGATGTTTCTGTGTTTTGTCTAGTTTAGGGTGTGTGTATTGTTTAGGGGGTTTTGTATAGTGTATGGGGTTGGGTTAAGTAGAGAGGTTTAGGAAAGTCTATGGTTGCCTGGTTTGGTTCTCAATCAGAGACAGCTGTTTATTGTTGTCTCTGATTGGGAGCCATATTTAAGGCAGCCATAGGCTTTAGGTGATTGTGGGTAATTGTCTATGTTGAACGTTAGTAGCTTGTGTGTGCACTAACGTTTGTAGCTTCACGGTCGTTTGTTGTTTTGTTTTGTAAAAGTGTTCGTTTTCGTGTTTCGTCATCTCTATTAAAAGGAAGATGTATGTCTCTCACGCTGCGCCTTGGTCCGCTTATTATGACGATCGTGACAGAATTACCCACCAAACCAGGACCAAGCAGCGTGGTAAAAAGCAGCAGCAGCGATGTCAAGACTCCTGGACGTGGGAGGAAATCCTAGATGGGAGAGGACCCTGGGCACAGCCAGGGGAATATCACCGCCCCAAGGCAGAGATGGAGGCAGCACGGCGACACGGTAGGAAGCCCGAGAGACAGCCCAAAAAAATTCTTGGGGGGGGGCACTTGGAGCAGTCGGCGAAGTTGAGGGGTGAGTCTGAGATTGTCGAGGAGTTATTGGACAGATTGGAGGAGAGTGAACGAAAGGGAGATTATGAGACATTCGAGGAGTTGTTGACGAAATTGGAGGAGAGTGAAGAGAGAGAGAGCTGTTGGTTTGGCAGAGTATGCATGGCATTCTCCCTGAGGAGCGTGTTAGCTGTCCGATGCCACCTGTGTCAGTTCCTCGTACTCAGCCTGAAACTTGTGTTAAAGTTCCGGAAGATTTGATGCCGGCTATACACACTAGGTCTCCAGTACACCTTCACAACCCGGTGTGTCCTGTTCCTGCTTCTTGCACTCATCCTGAGATGCGTGTCCCCAGCCCGGTACCACCAGTTCCGGCACCACGCACCAAGCCTCCTGTGCGTCTCCAGAGCCCTGTTCCTCCTCCACGCACTAGCCCTGTGGTGCGTGTCTCCAGCCTATTACCACCAGTGCCTACACCACGCACCAAGCCTCCTGTGCGTCTCCAGAGTCCTGTGCATCCTGTTGCTGCTCCCCGCACTAGCCCTGAGATGCGTGTCCCCAGCCCGGTACCACCAGTTCCGGCACCACGCACTAGGCCTAATGTGCGTCTCCAGGGTCCAGTATGCCCTGTTCCTTCTCCCCGCACTAGCCTTCAGGTGCGTGTCCCCAGCCCGGTACCACCAGTTCCGGCACCACGCACCAGGCCCACAGTGCGCCTCAGCCGGCCAGAGTCTGCCGTCTGCCCAGCGGCGCCTGAACTGCCCGTCTGCCCAACGCCGTCTGAGCTGTCCGTCTGCCAAGCGCCGCCTGAACTGCCCGTCTGCCCTGAGCCTTCAAAGCCGCCCGTCTGCACTGAGCCTTCAAAGCCGCCCGTCTGTCCTGAGCCTTCAGAGCCGTCTGCCAGACAGGAGCCGCTAGAGCCGTCCGCCAGACAGGAGCCGCCAGAGCCGTCCGCCAGACAGGAGCCGCCAGAGCCTTCCGCCAGACAGGAGCCGCCAGAGCCTTCCGCCAGACAGGAGCCGCCAGAGCCTTCCGCCAGACAGGAGCCGCCAGAGCCGTCAGCCAGCCATGACCAGCCAGAGCCGTCAGCCAGCCATGACCAGCCAGAGCCGTCAGCCAGCCATGACCAGCCAGAGCCGTCAGCCAGCCATGACCAGCCAGAGCCGTCAGCCAGCCATGACCAGCCAGAGCCGTCAGCCAGCCAGCATCCGCCAGAGCCGTCAGCCAGCCAGGATCCGCCAGAGCCGTCAGCCAGCCAGGATCCGCCAGAGCCGCCCGCCAGCCAGGATCCGCCAGAGCCGCCCGCCAGCCAGGATCCGCCAGAGCCAGCCAGCCAGGATCCGCCAGAGCCAGCCAGCCAGGATCCGCCCCTCAGTCCGGAGCTGCCCCTCAGTCCGGAGCTGCCCCTCAGTCCGGAGCTGCCCCTCAGTCCGGAGCTGCCCCTCCGTCCAGTGGTGCCCTCTGGGATGGTATTCAGTCCGGGACTCGCCGTTCCAGAGGCGCCACCAAAGCGGGTAGTGACTATGGTGGAGGGGGGTCCACGTCCCGCACCCGAGCCGCCGCCATAGGAAGGCCCACCCGGACCCTCCCCTTCTGTGTCAGGTTTTGCGGTCGGAGTCCGCACCTTTGGGGGGGGGGGGGGGTACTGTCACACTCTGGCCTTTGTTATATTGATTTTCTTTATTAGTTTAGTTAGGTCAGGGTGTGACATGGGATGTTTGTGTGTTTTGTCTAGTTTAGGGTGTGTGTATTGTTTAGGGGGTTTTGTATAGTGTATGGGGTTGGGTTAAGTAGAGAGGTTTAGGAAAGTCTATGGTTGCCATGGGGTTGGGTTAAGTAGAGAGGTTTAGGAAAGTCTATGGTTGCCTGGTTTGGTTCTCAATCAGAGACAGCTGTTTATTGTTGTCTCTGATTGGGAGCCATATTTAAGGCAGCCATAGGCTTTAGGTGATTGTGGGTAATTGTCTATGTTGAACGTTAGTAGCTTGTGTGTGCACTAACGTTTGTAGCTTCACGGTCGTTTGTTGTTTTGTTTTGTAAAAGTGTTCGTTTTCGTGTTTCGTCATCTCTATTAAAAGGAAGATGTATGTCTCTCACGCTGCGCCTTGGTCCGCTTATTATGACGATCGTGACACTACCAGAGCCCAGGCTGTGGTAGACATTAATGACAGTTTATTCAGTTTCAAAAGTTTTACATTTCTCCTTTATCTCCTCTTATGGACCTCAGGAGGGTAAGAGATGTGCTAACTGCCTATCAAACATTGACTGAGACATGTCATTTAAAAGGCCATTGAGAGAGAGCAGTCATTTAAAAGCCAGAGAGTGACAGTCCAATCATTTAAATCACCATCCATAGAGAGAAATAGACTGGTAATTTCAAAAGCTATAGAGAAATAGACTGGTAATTTCAAAAGCTATAGAGAAATAGACTGGTCATTTCAAAAGCTATAGAGAAATAGACTGGTCATTTCAAAAGCTATAGAGAAATAGACTGATCATTTCAAAAGCTACAGAGAAATAGACTGGTCATTTCAAAAGCTATAGAGAAATAGATTGGTTATTTACATCCAGGTCCGGCTACTGGTCCTCTCCTCCTCCAGTTAGAATGTCTCCCTGTCCTCCGTCCTCCTTTCTCTCCTCAACCCCACTGGTGTTGAGCTCTAATAGTCTATCCACCAGCCAGGCTCCCTGCAGCTGCAATGTACACTAATGAAAATGAATGCTGCAGCCCAGAGCCTAGCTATAAAAAACACCACCAACTACAAGCAACCCCTTTATATAAGGGATATGTTACCACTGGTTACAACTAGCATCTTTACATTATTCATATATCACTACTGGTTACAACTAGCATCTTTACATTAGCCAAATATCACTACTGGTTACAACTAGCATCTTTACATTATTCATATATCACTACTGGTTACAACTAGCATCTTTACATTAGCCAAATATCGCCACTGGTTACATCTAGAATCTTTACATTAGCCAAATATCACTACTGGTTACAACTAGCATCTTTACATTATTCATATATCACTACTGGTTACAACTAGCATCTTTACATTAGCCAAATATCACTACTGGTTACATCTAGAATCTTTACATTATTCATATATCACTACTGGTTACAACTAGCATCTTTACATTAGCCAAATATCGCCACTGGTTACATCTAGAATCTTTACATTAGCCAAATATCACTACTGGTTACAACTAGCATCTTTACATTATTCATATATCACTACTGGTTACAACTAGCATCTTTACATTAGCCAAATATCACTACTGGTTACAACTAGCATCTTTACATTATTCATATATAACTACTGGTTACAACTAGCATCTTTACATTAGCCAAATATCACTACTGGTTACAACTAGCATCTTTACATTATTCATATATCACTACTGGTTACAACTAGCATCTTTACATTAGCCAAATATCACGACTGGTTACAACTAGCATCTTTACATTATTCATATATCACTACTGGTTACAACTAGCATCTTTACATTAGCCAAATATCACTACTGGTTACAACTAGCATCTTTACATTATACATATATCACTACTGGTTACAACTAGCATCTTTATATTAGCCAAATATCGCCAGTGGTTACATCTAGAATCTTTATAGTTGTCAAGAAATCACCCCTGGCTACAACTATTATCTTTATATGAGTCATATACTGTATTACCCCTAGCTACAACTATTATCTTTATATGAGTCATATACTGTATTACCCCTGGCTACAACTAGTATCTTTACATGAGTCATATACTGTATTACCCCTGGCTACAACTAGTATCTTTATATGAGTTATATACTGTATGACCCCTGGCTACAACTAGTATCTTTATATTAGTCATATACTGTATTACCCCTGGCTACAACTATTATCTTTATATGAGTCATATACTGTATTACCCCTGGCTACAACTAGTACCTTTGCATTAGCCATTTATCACCTCTGGCTACAACTACCATCTTTGCATTAGCCATATAAAGGTCCTCCATGTTGTCACCATTGCCCTTGATACTAAGCAATGTTGTGCTGCTATTTTTATTGACTTGGCCAAAGCTTTTACAGTAGACCATTCCATTATTGTGGCCAGCTAAGGAGTATTGGTGTTTCTGAGGGGTCTTTGGCCTAGTTTTCTAACTAGCTCAGGCAGTAGGAAGCTCTCTCATCCATTTATATGCAGATGATACAGTCTTATAGTCAACTGGCCCCTCCCCGGATTTTGTGTTAAACGCTCTACAACAAAGCCTTCTTAGTATCCAACAAGCTTTCTCTGCCGTTAACCTTGTTCTGAACACCTCCAAAACAAAGGTCATGTGGTTTGGTAAGAAGAATGTCCCTCTCCCCAAAGGTTTGATTACTACCTCTGAGGGTTTAGAGCTTGAGGTAGTCACCTCAAATAAGTACTTGGGAGTATAGCTAGATGGTACACTGTCCTTCTCTCAGCTCATATCTAGGCTGCAGGCTAAAGTTAAATGTAGACTTGGTTTCCTCTATCGTAATCGCCCCTCTTTCACCCTTGCTGCCAAACTAACCCTGATTCAGATGACCATCCTACCCATGCTAGATTATGGAGATGTAATTTATAGATCGGCAGGTAAGGGTTCTTTCGAGAGGCTAGATGTTCTTTACCATTCGGCCATTAGATTTGCCACCAATGTTCCTTATAGGACACATCACTGCACTCTATACTATTCTGTAAACTGGTTATCTTTGGATACCCGTTGCAAGACCCACTGGTTGTTGCTTATTTATAAAACCCTCATAGGCCTCACTCCCCCCTCTCTGAGATATCTACCGCAGCCCTCATCCTCCACATACAACACCCGTTCTGGTAGTCACATTCTGTTGAAGGTCCCCAAAGCACACACATCACTGGGTCTCTTGTCATTTCAGTTTACTGCAGCTAGCGACTGGAACGAGCTGCAACAAAGACGCTACAAGCTTGGCACACGGATATACGTCATCAGATACATCATCAGAGCGTGCAACAGAACATTGTACTGTCTGCACTCGGTTTGTTGATTATATTAAAACACTTTAATGAAATACATTTTTAAGCAGAACTAAAGTTTTGTTGCTAAGTATTCCACGACGCGGTTAGCCTTTACGGCTGGGACTGCAAGTTTGTGTTCCATTTTTTGGGTTGGATTCCACGAGTGCTAGCTGGCTGTACTACAGACACCAGTTGTCGTCGTGGGAGAGACTCATTGTTATCTTTTCGTAAATCAACTGGTTGCAGTAAAGAGCCAACCTGGATACTAAGGAGATCCTGAGGGAAATCGACGAGTACCAACAGCTTTACGCTATGGAGGAACAACATACTCCATCATGGAAAGATCCGACTACCTCACAAAATAACTTTAACCCGACAAAAAAAAGAAAAACAGATTCATCCAGACACGGACGATTTACTTATCGTTGAAGTAGAGTCTAGTGCTCTGGCTGGAATTCATGCAACACTGGAAAAATTGTGTGAGTAGGTGGCAGGGCTGAGGGGGAGTTTGGAGTTTAGCCAGAGTGAAATTCTCACAATCCAAGGAGAAACAAGGCACTCAGAGCCAAGGTAAAAATCCACGATTCCAACATGGATTGTCTACTCAGGGAAAACAGGGTGATGAATGAGCCGCTACTAGACATACAAAGTCGTAGCATGCGTGAAAATATTTTTTTTTTCTGGGATTCCTGAGGACGCATCCAATAATCCAGAGGGCGCGATTAGAGATTTCATGCAATGGGCGCGATTAGAGATTTCATGCAATCCGCCTTGAAACTTCCAATAGAGACTATAAATAAGGTGGCTTTCCACCGAGTACACAGACTTGGAGCTCGGAGGGACAAGACCAAGACCATCGCAAAATTTGAACACTACCAACAAAAGGAGCTGATCAAAAGCAGGGGAAGGGAGCTTAAAAGGACCAAATTCGGTCTCAATGACCAATTTCCAAGGGAGATAAACGAACGTCGTAAGAGACTGTATCCGGTACAAAGGCAACAAAGGGAGAAGGGTAAGCGTGCCTTTCTCATTGTTGACAAACTCTTTATAGATGGACAGCTATTCCGAGACAGCTCCATAACACCATGGCTGTACTAAATTCTACAGGGACTTCAGGTTACGAAAAAAAGAAAGTATGGGAACTGTAAAAATATCTGAACACTATGAAGTGGATATGAACACACACGTACTCAATACATGCTCGCTTACACATACGGACTATACATACACACACACACCTGATCTCGTTCTCTTCTCTCACTCTCTCTTTTTCTCTTTTCTATTCTCTTCTCTCCCTCTGTTTCTATTGTCAAGAACTGTTTTATAATTTAACATGTTTATAGTTTGTCTGTCTTTTTTATGTATTTGTCTACAAGTTTATATATGTTTACAAGAAGCAACGGGAAGATATCAGAAAAGGGGCATTGGGGAATAATAACATATTATACGGAATACATTTGTACTGTAGTGAAGCCATCTCTAGAGTAATGCAATATCTCTTTCGTGATCATGTGAAACGTCAATTGCTAAGGAAAGGCTGGGATGTGTTTTTCAAGGATGTTAAGGGTAGTTATGATGCAACTATGATGGTGATACGATATGGATTACAATTATCATCATGAATATTAAGGCTATATGCACTACATGTTACACACACAGACACTCAACCATGCAAATTGTCGGCGTTATTATTTATTTGGACATCACACATTATAGTCTTACTCTTATACATACAAAATCACATCCAATATCATACACATCAACCTACTCAGATTTCACGACACACATAATATCTTGTCTCAATTTTCTAACATATATGGCATTGGCTCACAGGCAAACAGGCAAGGGAATGAAACAAATTTTGCTGAAACCTATTTCTTGAATTCAAAATATCAGACATTTGAAAGATCTGATTTTGACCGTCATAATACCTCTGATGGCAGTAGCTTTACAAGCACTAATTACGGTCAATTTAGACTGAATAGTATCTAGTTATGGTAAGGGGTGAAATAAGTATAGCCACATGATCAAATCATTATGGTAGGAGACTATAACACAGTGTTAAGTACCTCAATGGACCGTAAAGGTAATCACTCTACAAACTATCATCACCGAGCCCTTAAGGAAATCACAAATATTATGGACACATTAGAAATAGAGGATATTTGGAGACTAAAAAACCCTGACCTAGTGAGATATACATGGAGGAGACTTAATCAAGCTAGTCATCTTGACTACTTTCTTGTCTCTTTCTCTCTTGCATCAAAGGTTAACCTGTTAGTGTGTAGGGGGCGCTATTTTCACTTTGGGAAAAAAATCGTGCCCAATTTAAACGGCCATCCTACAACATCCTACAATATGCATATTATTATTACTATTGGATAGAAAACACTCTCAAGCTTCTAAAACCGTTTGAATTATATCTGTGAGTAAAACAGAACTCATTTTGCAGCAAACTTCCTGTCAGGAAGTGAAAAATCTGAAATCGAGGCTCTGTTCCAGGGCCATCCTATTCAATTGCTTGAAATCTATGGATATACATGCACTTCATACGCCATCCACTAGATGTCAACAGGCAGTGGAAGGTGGAATGGGGTGTCTAGCTTGATCTGAGGTCGAACAAGAGCTCTTGGAATGATGTGACCCCAATTTCCTTTGCCTGCCAAGGCACGGGAAGGAACCCCAGATTGCCTTCTGAAAAGCTTTCGGTATAGACGGCTAATATCTCCGGCTTTGATTTTATTTGATACATGTGATAATATCATCGTAAAGTATGTTTTTTCAATATAGTTTTATCAGATTATTGAACGTTTATCGAGAGTTTTGGCGTTTTCCGTTCTCTGCGTTTGGTGAAGATGGACATCTTCGCGCCACTTGGCTAGCTAAGGTTGCTAATTCGACAGGCGAAGAGGACATTCTAAAACCAAACAACGATTTATTCTGGACAAAGGACTCCTTGTACAACATTCTGATGGAAGCTCAGCAAAAGTAGGAACCATTTATGATGTTATTTCGTATTTCTGTGGAAAATATTTTGTTCTATTTTCCGCCCTCATTGCAGGCGCTGTCTCGCTATAACGTAAGCTGTATGTCGTACTAAAGTTATTTTAAAAAATCTAACACGGCGATTGCATTAAGAACTAGTGTATCTTTCATTTGCTGTACAACATGTATTTTTTAGTAAAGTTTATGATGAGTTCTTTGATTAGATTAGGTGACTGTCCAAAATATCTCCGGATAATTTGTGCAGTTTGGCTACGTATTCACATTGTAAAACCACGATTTGTACCGCTAAATATGCACATTTTCGAACAAAACATATATGTATTGTGTAACATGATGTTATAGGACTGTCATCTGATGAAGTTTGTCAAGGTTAGTGAATAATTTAATATCTTTTGCTGGTTTTTGCAATCGCTACATTTTGCTGCTGATAAATGCGTTTGTGTGGTTGGCTATTGTGGTAAGCTAATATAATGCTATATTGTGTTTTCGCTGTAAAACACTTAAAAAATCGGAAATATTGTCTAGATTCACAAGATGTTTATCTTTCATTTGCTGTACACCATGTATTTTTCATAAATGTTTTATGATGAGTATTTAGGTATTTCACGTTGCTCTCTGTAATTATTCTTGCTGCTTCGGTGCTATTTGTGATTGTAGCTGCAATGTAAAACTATGATTTTATACCTCAAATATGCACATTTTTCGAACAAAACATAAATGTATTGTGTAACATGTTATAAGACTGTCATCTGATGAAGTTGTTTCTTGGTTAGTGACTAATTATATCTATATTTTGTCGGTTTTTTGAAAGCTACCTATGCGGTGGATAAATAGCATTGTGTGTTTGGCTATTGTGGTGAGCTAACATAAATATATATTGTGTTTTCGCTGTAAAACATTTTAAAAATCGGACATGTTGGCTGGATTCACAAGATGTTTATCTTTCATTTGCTGTGTTGGACTTGTTAATGTGTGGAAGTTAAATATTTCGAAAAAATATTTTTTGAATTTCGCGCTCTGCGAAGGCAGCGGAATGTTGTGGGTGTTCCGCTAGTGGAACCCCGGGGCGAGAAAGGTTAAACAAGTTGTAATAGGAGACAGAATGCGATCGGATCATCATCTAATTGGCATTCACATAACTCTTATAGATTTTCCACGTGGACAGGGATATTGGAAATGTAATTAATCAAAGTTTACTGGAAGACAACTTATTTTTAACTGAGACAAAATAATTTATAACTGTATTTTTCCAGTATAATATAGATTCAGCAAATCCCCATATTGTTTGGGATACCTTTAAATGTACCTTCAGAGGTCATTCAATTCAATATTCATCAATAATAAAAAAAAAAAGAAGCAGTTTCTGGCTAAAGAGACGACTAACAAGGGAAATCCATGAACTAATAGTACAGGTAGATAGCAATAAAAACGATACTACAGAGATAAAACACAAAAAGAACTTGAGGAACCTATTCAAGAACGATCTAATGTAATCTATTACAAAAATAAAGCAAACTGGATGGAATATGGAGAAAAATGCACAGAATTCTTCCTCGATCTCAAACACAGGAACGCTAACAAAAATTATTTTTGCAGAAACTCGTTACTGAAGACAGAATTATATTTTAAAAGAGGAAGCTAATTATTTTAGACAGATGTTCTCTTCCGTCTCATCCTCTCCCACTGAATGAAGATTGCGGTAAGGAATTCTTTCCAAATAATACAAAAATTGAAAAATTAACAAATGTACAGAAAGATCAGTACGAAGGCCAAGTTACAGAGGAATAACTTTTTGAGGATATTAAATCCTTTCAGTATGGATAAACCCCAGGGCTTGATGGCATACCAGTAGAGGTGTATCAAGCCTTTTTTGATATACTAAAAGCTCCATTGTTAGATTGTTTTAACTACTCCTATAGAAATGGTAGTCTGTCAGGTACTCAGCCCTGAAGGTCTGATTTCTCTATTATTAAAACAAGACCCAGACCCAGTCTGTCTAAAAAACTGGAGGCCCCTTACACTTCAATGTTGTGATGCAAAAATACTAGCGAAGTGCATAGCACTCATAATTAAAAGGGTTTTGCAAGGTATTGTTCATCCTGATCCGACAGGTTTTTTACATGGACGATACATTGGAGATAATATATGACAACTACTAGAAATAATAGAACATTATGAAACATCTATGAAGCCAGGCCTGGTATTTATAGATGATTTTGAAAAGGCATTTGATAAAGTAAGACTGGATTTTATTTATAAATGCCTGGATTTTTTCAATTTGGGTAATACTCTTAAAAAATGGGTAAAAAATAATGTATAGCAACCCCAGGTGTAAAATAGTAAATAACGTCTACTTCTCAGAGAGTTTTGAATTGTCAAAAGGAGTTAAACAAGGGTGTCCGCTATCACCATATCTATTCGTTATGGCCATCGAAATGCTAGCTATTAAAATCAGATCCATTAACAACATTAGAGGATTAGAAATCCAAGGCATAAAAACAAATTTGTCCATGTATGCCCAATGACTGAAGTTTTACATTAAGTCCGCAAGCTATATCCCTGCAATGTCTCATTGAAGATCTAGATAACTTTTCTGTACTCTCTGGACTAAAACCTAATTATGATAAGTGTGCAATATTACATTTTGGATCTTTAAAAAATACAACTTTTACATTACCCTACAGTTTACCTATAAAATGGGCTGATGGTGAAGTAGACATACTTGGTATTCATATCACAAAACATATAAATAAGCTCTCCTCATTGAATTTCAATAGAAAACTTGTAAAAATAGACAAGATCCTGCAACCATGGAGAGGTAAATACCTGTCTATTTATGGAAAAAGTGCCCTGATTAACTCGTTAGTCATATCTCAGTTTACTCACTTACTTATGGCGCTGACTACTCCTGATGATTTGTTTTTAAAATCATATAAGCAAAAAATATTTTGCTTTATCTGTGACGCTAAACCAGACAAAATTAAGTGTGCCTATCTATATAATGAATATGAATTGAGTGAGTTGAGATTATTAAATATAAAAGCACTAAACCTCCTCTCTAAAAGCTTCACTCAGTCAAACATTTTACTTGAACCCTAAATGGTTCTCAAGTAGATTACTAAGAAAGCTCATCCATTGTTTAAAAATGGCCTTTTTGCATTTGTGCAGATTGCCATGTCTCATTTTCGATTAATTTAAAATTATACTTTTTTCAAAGTATCTCCCTTTTTCAAACAAGCATTGCAGAGCTGGCTACAATTTCAATTTCATCCCCATGAAAAGATAGAACAAATATTACAACAAATATTAGAGTTGATAAAATGTGCTGGTTGATAAAATGCCTGTATTTATGGGAAAGATGTTTGAAAAGGGTATTTTGTTCTTAAATGATTTTGTAAATTGGAATGGTAGAGTTATGTCCTTCATGGAGTTATCAGAATTGTATGGGAAGGTCTGCTCAATCCAAGAGTACAACCAATTGATTACAGCATTACCCCAAAAATGGAGGAGGCAGGTGGCAGCGAGAGGAGGTAGGAAAGGTCTCTCTGCCCAATATAAAGGATCAAAACTTGCGGAGGAATAAACATAGCATAAATGGGAAAGTATACCAGCTTCACTTGAGGACCAGGATGTTGACAACTGTGCCATACAGATTGCAAAATAGTTGGGAAAATATTTTTGATGTACCGATTCCATGGTACAGAGTGTATGAGTTGATATATAAAACAACGCAAGATTCAAGATTTGTCCTTTTCAGCTAAAATTATTATATAGAATTCTTTCCACCAACAAAATGTTGAATATTTGGGGCATAAAATCATCAAACCTCTGCAGATTTATTTTGGTATTGCTCTCGGGTAGCCTGTTTCTGGTCTCAGGTTCAGGAATGGCTGAAAAGGCATAGCATTGATATAAATGGACCCTATAAATAGTACTGTTAGGAGATCTGGAGAGACCGGTTCAGTCAATTACTAATATAATAATACTCTTAGTAAAAGTATTTATCTTGATTCTATTAGAATTGATTCTATTCGATTAGAAAGATTGAAATTGTATGTTAAACATCACAGCAGAGTTGAAAGATATTTGTTGCATAGAAACCCGAAGAGGGTGGCCAACAGAGATAGATGAGATGGGCTGAGGGAAGCTGAGGTTTGGGATGTGGAATTGGAGACAAGTGGGAGTGGAGTTGCTGTGCGGGAGATAGAATGATGGTCAAAGATAAACGTTTTTTATTTAATTTTGTTTTTGTTTATTTATATATATTTTTGCATTGTTGTTTTCTGTTTTCTGTTATCTTCTGTCTTTTTCTTTTTCTCTTTAGTTCATTATCTTGGTTGTTGGTGCATTGGGGGGGTTATTGGGGGTGGGGAATGGAATTAATTGTATTTTTATTTCATTTTTCTACTTGGAGGGGGACTGTGGGAGGGGTCTCAAATGGTTAAGGGACAGCTATTGGGGAACTGTGGGGGGATCTTGTAGGGTTCGGGTTCATGTTTTTTGGCATAGTGGGAGATCTATCAACATGACCTTGAGCAGTGCATTGACCCTGGATGCTTCTGTGTGTCACTCTGAATGAGAGTCTGTTGGATGACTGGTATGATGTAGTTGTTGAGCGGCTTCACTGCAAGTATATTGTATGTTTCAGATATTCAATAATAAAAAATAAAAACGTAAAGTTTTATCTCAATCTCTTCATTCAAAGACTCAATCATGGACACTCTTACTGACAGTTGTGTCTGCTTTGCGTGATGTATTGTTGTCTCTACCTTCTTGCCCTTTGTGCTGTTGTCTGTGCCCAACAATGTTTGCACCCTGTTTTGTGCTGCTACCGTGTTGTGTTGCTACCATGTTGTTATCAAGTTGTGTTGCTACCATGCTGTGTTGTCATGTGTTCCTGCCATGCTATGTTGTCGTCTTAGGTCTCTCTTTATGTAGTGTTGAGTTGTCTCTCTTGTCGTGATGTTTGTTTTGTCCTATATTTTTATTTTATTTATTTTTATTTATAATCCCAGCCCCCATCCCTGCAGGGGGCCTTTTGCCTTCTGGCAGGCTGTCATTGTAAATAAGAATTTGTTCTTAACTGACTTGCCTAGTGAAAAATAATAATATATATATATACCACCACTGGCTCCAACTAGCACCTTTATATTAGCTTTATATCACCACTGGCTACAACTAGCATCTTTATACTAGCCATATATCATTACTGGCTACAACTAGCATCTTTGCATTAGCTATACCGGTATATCACCACTGGTTACAACCAGCTCATTATTATCCCCCCTCCAAAACTGTCTTGTCTCACATCCGCAAATATCGAAAACACTTAAGTTAATTGTATGTCTTTAGGGGCTAAAATCCATCTAAAATCCATCTATAGCCAGTGTTAATGGTTATGTTGCTTATGGTATAACATTGGCTGAGCAGGATTCCAGAACGAGGGTTGACAAGAGCATGAGATTCCTGTTCAATCAGCTATTTAATTGGATAAAGATAATATGGATATGAGAGAGTCAAATGGTGCGTGGTCCATATTTGATTTCTTCTTTTCCAATCTCGACACATTTTCTCTTCTCTGCCTCCCGTAGCCGCTTGGCTAGTTGTTTCATTGACTTTTTTAATTTGTAATTTTAGACCTGCTGGCTGGGTAATACATGTCATTTCAAATCAAAGAGATCACAGGGTTGTCAATATCTGGTTTAATAGTGATGCTGTACATTAGAATGCCGCTAGGCACTGAAATGTGTCCCCTTCTAGTGATCCATGGGTAATATAGTAATTAAAACATGTATACACGTAGAGATGAACCCCTTCCAGTGATCCATGGTAAATATGGTAATTAAAACATGTATACGCGTAGAGATGAACCCCTTCCAGTGATCATGGTAAAAATGTGGATTAAAACATGTATACACGTAGAGATGAACCCCTTCCAGTGATCCATGGTAAATATGGTAATTAAAACATGTATATAAGTAGAGATGAACCCCTTCCAGTGATCCATGGTAAATATGGTAATCAAAACATGTATACAAGTAGATATGAACCCCTTCCAGTGATCCATGGTAATTAAAACATGTATACAAGTAGATATGAACCCCTTCCAGTGATCCATGGTAATTAAAACATGTATACAAGTAGATATGAACCCCTTCCAGTGATCCATGGTAATTAAAACATGTATACAAGTAGAGATGAACCCCTTCCAGTGATCATGGTAAAAATGTGGATTAAAACATGTATACACGTAGAGATGAACCCCTTCCAGTGATCCATGGTAAATATGGTAATTAAAACATGTATATAAGTAGAGATGAACCCCTTCCAGTGATCCATGGTAAATATGGTAATCAAAACATGTATACAAGTAGATATGAACCCCTTCCAGTGATCCATGGTAATTAAAACATGTATACAAGTAGATATGAACCCCTTTCAGTGATCCATGGTAATTAAAACATGTATACACGCAGAGATGAACCCCTTCCAGTGATCCATGGTAAATATGGTAATTCAAACATGTACCTAGAGATGATCCCCTTCTAGTGATCCATGGTAAATATGGTAATTAAAACATGTATACACGTAGAGATGAACCCCTTCCAGTGATCCATGGGTAATATTGTAATTAAAGTATGTATACACGTAGAGATGAACCCCTTCCAGTGATCCATGGGTAATATTGTAATTAAAGTATGTATACACGCAGAGATGAACCCCTTCCAGTGATCCATGGTAAATATGGTAATTAAAGCATGTATACACGCAGAGATGAACCCTTTTGTCACGCCCTGACCTTAGAGAGCCTTTTTATTTCTCTATTTGGTTAGGTCAGGGTGTGATTTGGGGTGGGCATTCTAGTATCGTATATTTCTTTGTTGGCCGGGTATGGTTCCCAATCAGAGGCAGCTGTCTATTGTTGTCTCGGATTGGGGATCATACTTAGGCAGCCCTTTTTCCCACCTTCAGTTGTGGGATCTTGTTTTCTGTTTAGTGTTTCTGCCTGACAGAACTGTGCGCTTTCGTTTTCACGTTTGTTATTTTGTGTTATTTTATTTTGTGACATGATTGTTGTCACAAATTTGTTATTTTGTTTGTTATTTTGTTTGAGGGAGGAACACTGGCGATACCAGGAGTCACGGCAAGGACGGAAGCAAGAGAGGCAGCCTCCAAAATGTTTTGGGGGGCGAGGGAGGAACGCTGGCGATACCAGGAGTCACGGCAAGGACGGAAGCAAGAGAGGCAGCCTCCAAAATGTTTTGGGGGGGTCACACAGGTTGGCGAGCGGAGCAAGCGAAACGAACTGAACTAAGGGGTGAACGAGAACCAAATGAGGAGTTGGTCACGGTTCAAGTGCCATGTTTTCCGGTTCTGCGCACCGTGCCTTCAGCGAACATCCACAGCCCGGTGCGCTCTGTGCAAGCTCCCCGCAGTTGCCGTGCTAGAGTGGGCACTCAGCCAGGACGGATTGTGACGGCTCAGCGCTCCTGGTCTCCGGTGCGTCTCTTTGGCCCAGGATATCCTGCGCCAGCTCTGCGCACGGTATCCCCAGTTCGCCAGCACAACCCAGTGCGGCCTTTCCCAGCTCCCCGCACTTGTCGTGCTACAGGGGGTATTTAGCCAGAACGCGTTGTGCCAGCTCTACGCTCCAGACCTCCAGTGCGCCTCCACGGCCCAGTATATCCTGCGCCGGCAATACGCACTATGCCTCCAGTGCGCCTTCTTAGCCCAGTGCGTCCTGTGCCAGCTCTCCACACTCACCGAGCTAAAGTGGGTATCCAGCCAGGATGCGTTGTGGCAGCTCCACGTACCAGGCTTCCAGTACGTCTCCTCAGTCCGGTGAGACCTGTTCCGGCTCCACGCACGAAGCCTCCAGTGATGATCCATGGCCCGGAGCCTCCAGTGATGATCCATGGCCCGGAGCCTGTAGTGATAATCCATGGCACAAAGCCTCCAGTGACGATCCATGGCCCGGAGCCTGTAGAGACGATCTATGGCAGGGAGCCTGCAGCGACAGTCCCCGGTCCGGAGCCTCCAGCTACGGTCCCCGGTCCGGAGCCTTCAACAACGGTCTGCAGTCCAGAGCCTCCAGCGATGGTCGGCAGTCCAGAGCCTTCAGCGAGGGTTCCCAGTCCAGAGCCTTCAGCGAGGGTTCCTCTGGCGACGATCTACGGTCCGGAGGTCCCGGCGACGATTCCTGCACCAGAGGCGCCATCGTAGTCGGGGGAGCCTCAAGCAGAGTGGGGTCTGCGTCCCGCACCGGAGCCGCCACCGAGGATAGATGCCCACCCGGACCCTCCCCTATAGAGTCAGGTTTTGCTGCCGGAGCCCGCACCTTTGGGGGGGGGGGGGTACTGTCACGCCCTGACCTTAGAGAGCCTTTTTATTTCTCTATTTGTTTAGGTCAGGGTGTGATTTGGGGTGGGCATTCTAGTTTGTATATTTCTTTGTTGGCCGGGTATGGTTCCCAATCAGAGGCAGCTGTCTATCGTTGTCTCGGATTGGGGATCATACTTAGGCAGCCCTTTTTCCCACCTTCAGTTGTGGGATCTTGTTTTCTGTTTAGTGTTTCTGCCTGACAGAACTGTGCGCTTTCGTTTTCACGTTTGTTATTTTGTGTCATGATTGTCAGTGACGTCTTTTCTCATTTTTATGATTGACTCTAGCTGGAGACCTCACCGCGAGATGACAGAGGGGGCGAGGAGAGTGCTGATCAAGTCAGTATAAGTGGAAAAGAGATGTGACCCTCTCCAACCCTCTCTCTCCCTCTCCCTCTCCCTCTGTTTCCATTCTCTCTCCTTATCTCTCTTTTTTTCTCCCTGTCTCTAGTTTTCTATTTTCTCTGTGAATATCTTTGTTTCTTCCTCTCTCTGTTTCTCTGTTCCTCACTCTCTCTGTTTCTCTGTTCCTCACGCTCTGTTTCACTGTCCCTCACTCTCCCTGTTTCTCTGTTCCTCACTCTCTCTGTCTCCTCTTCCAGCGACATGACAGATCATTACATACCAATCCAGTGCAGGAGGACTTTATTTGTTGCAGGATTAATCAACCCGACACAACTGGGTTAGGAAATCAAGAGCTTGTCCCATATCTCGCACGCACACACACACACGCGCGCACACACACACACACACACACACACACACACACACACACACACACACACACACACACACACACACACACACACACACACACACACACACACACACAGTAATGAAGAACATTGCCCCGGGTGAACCCCTGTAAGAGTTGCCACTGTGCCTGGGTCAGCACCCACACAAACGCACATCAGTCACACAGACACAAACACACATACCTGGTATTGTTGTCCTTTCGTTTTCTTCAATTAGAAGAGGGGTGGTAGCGTTAGGGGAAAATATAAAAACATATTTAAAATAATATATATATTTACAACAACAACAAAAATTGGGGGTTGGAAATGATGCAGATATTTACATTGATGGAAGCCACAATCTATCTGCAATATTAAAGCTGATACCCCCTAAATTATTATAATATTTTTTTTACACATACCCGACCCTCCCTCCTCCAACCTGTCAGAAGCCCACAGTAAACAACAGCTTAATCATTAGCATCGCTAACACTGCCAGCTTTCTCTCTCTCTCTTTCCTCCCTCCATTTGGCTCCCTCTGTATTTTCTCTTTCCTCTTTGCCTTATTTGTCTCTCCTCCTCTCTTCTCCCACTGCCTGTATGATGTTTCTAGGGCTGTGTGTGTGTGTGTGTGTGTGTGTGTGTGTGTGTGTGTGTGTGTGTGTGTGTGTGTGTGTGTGTGTGTGTGTGTGTGTGTGTGTGTGTGTGTGTGTGTGTGTGTGTGTGTGTCAAACAGTCTAACAGTGTTTTCTCCTCTTGTCCTGTAGGAGGCGACAGCATTAGAAGTGGTTTCCTGCAGTCAGGAGAAGGAGAGTCTGCCCCCAGAGAAGATTCCCTCCAGTCCTGTTTACTCTGAGAGAGAGGCCTTGCTAGTTGGTAAGTTCACCTAAAATTACAATAACCTTCAACATTATAAAATGTTGTGCTAACCTAACTATAGAGGAGTAGATCCCCCCAGTCCAGTCCACTCTGAGAGAGAGGCCCAGCTAGTGGGTACATTCACCTAACATAACTATAACGTTACTAGGCTTATAACATTAGTATAACGTTACTATAAC
The DNA here is from genome assembly GCF_016432855.1 of Salvelinus namaycush. NCBI lineage: Eukaryota > Metazoa > Chordata > Actinopteri > Salmoniformes > Salmonidae > Salvelinus > Salvelinus namaycush. The sequence goes on along the minus strand of NC_052311.1, from coordinate 14,236,301 downwards.
ATCACTATACCATTACTACAACTTCACTATAACATTTCTATAAAATCACTATAACATTGCTATAACATCACTATAACGTTATAAAAACCTAACATTAGTATAGAGGAGAAAAGTCCCCCAGCCCTGTCCACTCTGAGAGAGTGGCCTTGCTAATTAGTATCTGGGTCTATACTCTGTAGAACATTACTAGAGAAAGTGAAGCTACCTAAAAAGGAGATCCCTGCTTGGTGCCCATGTTCTCCTCCTCCTCCCATCTAATTATTGTCTGGGCGGGTTCACACGTTTTAATTTGCTGGTTGACTGAGGCCTTCAGCACCTCTACTGTTTCTAATCACCACAGCCTTCTGGCTGCCTAGTGCCTACCAACGAGGAGATACAAAGATTGTGCTCACTCCTTCTCCCTCTCTCGCTCTGTTTATCAGTGTTTCTTGTTGGGTTTTACAGTATTTGCTGGGGGGCAAGTGGTTCTGGATTTCTTTGGCTTCATGAAAGCAGAAAGCTACAGAGATACGAGGAAGAGGAGTTAAGGGGTAGCCTTTTAGCCATGAGACCAAACAGCAATGTGTGTGTCTCTGCACACATGTATACAAGGTAGTTTGCTGTACTACCTAATATGTTGCCAGGACTGGATATCTTCATTTGACATTTAAATCATTAAGCAGAAGCTCTTATCCAGAGCAACTTACTGGAGCAATTAGGGTTAAGTGCCTTGCTCAATCGCACTTCGACAAATGTTTCACCCAGTCAGCTCGATGATTAAAACCAGCCACTTTTCGGATACTGGCCCAACACTTTTAACCGCTAGGCTACCTTCAGGGTTGGGGAGTAACAGATTACATGTAATCTGTTACATGTAAGGGATTACAAAAAAACGGTAACTGTAATCCGATACGTTACCAGCAAAAATATTGTAATCAGATTACAGATACTTTTGAAAAAACAGATGATTACTTCGCGGATTACTTTTAAATTCAGAAAGGAGGTTTACGAGAAAAAAAATCTTTGACACTTCCCTGTCTTCTCAATGACATTCAAATCAGCATTGAAAAATGCGCAAGTTTAAGTTTGTTCCACCTGAGCGAGTCTGACCAGAAGTCAGAGACCAATATGATGACACACCAAATGTGTTTGATGGATCGAGGGAAAAGAGCAGGAATAGGCTTTTGTAGTCTACAGTCCAAGCTATGTCTTCCAATGGTGTGACTGCTGTCGGCATCCAAAGATTATCCAACTTGAATATACGCTTAGAGGTAAGGATAACAGCAGTGGTGTAGTCTACAGCGGTACGGATATCACTTATTATTGATATCTACATAGCGCATTGAGATGAATCACACTGCTGCTCTCTCATTTAGCTATTAGCGCCTTACGGATTGTGGCTGTTGTGAATTGCTGTTCACAAATCTAAATGTCTATTTGAACCCAATAATTTTTGAATTCAAGATGTTTAAGCTGCCTATCAATCATTGTTTTTGAAACCAGTGTACAGCCAGTAAAAAATGAGCTCTTGCAACAACTGCACAGTGCGGATTCCATCCCTCAGTTTTTTACCAAAACAGAGACGGGGCGACTGTTTTGTTATGGTTTCATCTGTGGATTTTCCCTTTAAACAGCTGCATATTATCAAGATATCAAAGTGTCACCAACAAAAAGGTAAACAATAGGCCCATAGCAAATGCAAGCATATGGCATTCATTTTTCACATGTAAATAGCACTTTTCAGTAGTGCTCAAAGCATGCCATTCCATTAGCGAAGCATTTATTTTTCAACTCGAATCAGTGAGCCCAATCAGTTCTCCATGACAACAAAATCATAAACCACAGAGTAGGGCTGGCTTATAAGTCCTTTGTTTTGAGGTTATGCTCAGGTAAAACAATTTGTCTAATCTATACTTCCATATCTCCAAGTCCTATTCTTGAAGATCAAGGGGTATAACATTTATTGGAATGAATGGAATTCTGATAGACTTTGGTTTTCATTGTAAAGATATAATTTAATCGTACTATTATATGTAGTAGAAAGCGATGGGTTAGAAGAAGCCTAAATAACCAATCCATGAAGTAAAATTGAACATCCATATATGGCCAGCTATGTAAACTTTAACATTGATTTATCTTGCAGTAGATGTGGTTCAATTGGTAAGATACATTTTTGTCTTCTTCTAATGCCTCTTAAGGGGAAAGTAATCTAGAAGTAACTGAATATAATCAGATTACGTTACTGAGTTTGGGTAATACAAAAGTTATGTTACTGATAAATATTTTGGACAGGTAAATAGTAACTGTAACAGATTACATTTAGAACCTACCCAAACCTGGCTACCTGCCTCCAACCCTGGCTACCTCCTCCTTCCCAGTGTATTGGTATTTCTTAGGAATAGGAGAATGTCATGCCAGAATGATTGTCTCAGAGGTAGTTAAGTAGCTAATGGGGTGCTTCGCTCCCTCCCTCCATGCCGGCCCACTCTGGCTGCTCAGTGAGGTAGAGACTGCTGGTGAGGATTCTGGGTGTTCTCTCTGCCAGAATCGCTCTACATGACGTTTTGTTTGAAGATTAATTGAAGGTAGCACCACAGGGAAAACGGGACATTGGCTCCTAAGTGAACTCATGAAGAAAGAAAGGTCTGCATCTTTAACTGCTTTATCCCCCTCTAGAGCAGGTAGAGTCAGCTATATGTTAGCTGTAGGTTAGCTATAGGTTAGCTATAGGTTAGCTGTAGGCAGTGTCGATTTTAGCATGTACATTTTGTAGGGGGGAAAAAAGTGGGATGCATGCCAGAAAAGCCACAACACTAAACAATACATTAATTGCACTATAACGTTGACAAACGGTGCCCACAAACTGTTAGGGTGTCACGCCCTGACCATAGAGAGCTTTTTATTCTCTATGTTGGTTAGGTCGGGGTGTGACTAGGGTGGGTCATCTAGGTGATTTATATTTCTATGTTGGCCTGGTATGGTTCCCAATCAGAGGCAGCTGTTTATCGTTGTCTCTGATTGGGGATCATATTTAGGCAGCCATTTCCCCTTTGTGCTTTGTGGGATCTTGACTTTGTATAGTTGCCTGCGAGCACTATCGTAGCTTCACGTTTTGTTTTACGATTTATTGTTTTGTTTTGCTGTGAGTTTCACCTAGTAATAAAAAGATGTGGAACCCAGATCACGCTGCGCTTTGGTCCAGTTATTATGACGTGCGTGTAACGGCTGTCATATTCGTTCTCCTCCTCAGACGAGGAGGAGCATGGATCGGACCAACACGCAGCGAGGTATGTAGACATAATGATTTATTAAAATGAAGACGAAACACGAAGAACACTTGAATAAACTACAAAACAACAAACGACGTTAAACAGACCTGAACTTGTGGACATAAAAAACAATGAACGCACGAACAGGAAAGAACGAACGAACGAGACGAGACAGTACCGTGTGGTGTAACAAACACAGACACAGCAACAATCACCCACAAACAAACAGTGTGAACAACCTACCTTAATATGGTTCTCAATCAGAGGAAACGTCAAACACCTGCCCCTAATTGAGAACCATATCAGGCAACACATTGAACCCAACATAGAAACACATAACATAGACTACCCACCCAGCTCACGTCCTGACCAACTAAACAAAGTTAAACAAAGGAAAATAAGGTCAGGAACGTGACAGTACCCCCCCTCCCAAGATGCGGACTCCGGCCGCAAAACTGAACCTCAAGGGGAGGGTCTGGGTGGGCATCTGTCCACGGTGGCGGCTCCGGCTCCGGACGTGGTCCCCACCCCACAATAGTCAATCCCCGCCTCCGTAGCCTCCTCCAAATGGCCACCCTCCAAATGAACCCCACCGGACTAAGGGGCAGCACCGGACTGAGGGGCAGCACCGGACTGAGGGGCAGCACCGGACTGAGGGGCAGCACCGGACTGAGGGGCAGCACCGGAATGAGGGGCAGCACCGGAATGAGGGGCAACACCGAACTGACTGGCGGATCCTGGCTGGCTGGCTCTGGCGGATCCTGGCTGGCTGGCGGCTCTGGCGGATCCTGGCTGGCTGACGGCTCTGGCGGATCCTGGCTGGCTGACGGCTCTGGCGGATCCTGGCTGGCTGACGGCTCTGGCGGATCCTGGCTGGCTGACGGCTCTGGCGGATCCTGGCTGGCTGACGACACTGGCTGCTCCTGGCTGGCTGACGGCACTGGCTGCTCCTGGCTGGCTGACGGCACTGGCTGCTCCTGGCTGGCTGACGGCACTGGCTGCTCCTGGCTGGCTGACGGCACTGGCTGCTCCTGGCTGGCTGACGGCTCTGGCTGCTCCTGTCTGGCGGACGGCTCTGGCTGCTCCTGTCTGGCGGACGGCTCTAACGGCTCGGGACAGACGGGCAGCTCTGACGGCTCGGGACAGACGGGCAGCTCTGACGGCTCGGGACAGACGGGCAGCTCGGGACAGACGGGCAGCTCTGACGGCTCGGGACAGACGGGCAGCTCTGACGGCTCGGGACAGACGGGCAGCTCTGACGGCTCGGGACAGACGGGCAGCTCTGACGGCTCGGGACAGACGGGCAGCTCTGACGGCTCGGGACAGACGGGCAGCTCTGACAGCGCTGGGCAGGCAGGCAGCTCAGACAGCGCTGGGCAGGCAGGCAGTTCTGGGCAGACTGGCAGTGCAGGCGGCTCTGGGCAGACGGGCACACCTGTAGGGAGAAGACGGAGAGACAGCCTGGTGCGTGGGGCTGCCACAGGACCCACCAGGCTGGAGAGACCTACAGGAGGCTTGATGTTAAGAAGAGGCACCTGAAGGACCGGGCTGTGGGGGAGCACTGGAGCTCTGGTGCACAGCCTTGGCACCACTCCCCCAGGCTGGAATACTACTCCAGCCCGTACCTTCCAGAGTGCAGGCACAGGTTCAACCGGGCTGTGGATGAGCACTGGAGATCTAGTGCCTACTACGCGCACCTCTCCCTTAGGCTCCACTCCCACATTTGCCCGGTACGAGCGGAGCGTAGGCATAGGACGCACTGCACCCTCCCAGCGCCCCGGAGACACAGCACGCAGAGCCGGCGCAGGATACCCTGGACCGAAACTGCGTACCGGAGACCAGAGGCGCTGAGCAGGCACAATACGCCCCGGCTGGATGCCCACACTCACATGACACTTTCGGGGGGCTGCCCTATAGCGCACCGGGCTATGGGCACGCACTGGCGACACCGTGCGCTTAACCGCATAACACGGTGCCTGACCAGTAACGCGTTGCTTATAATAAGCACGAGGAGTGCGCTCAGGTCTGCTACCTGGCTTAGCCACACTCCTCTCTAGCCCTAAAATTCTGGGGTTGCCTCTCGTACTTGTCGCGCTGCCGTGTTGCCTCCTCATATCGCCGCCGCTCAGCTTTCGCTTCCTCCAGCTCAGCTTTGGGGCGGCGATACTCCCCAGCCTGTGCCCAGGGTCCTTCTCCGTTCAAAATCTCCTCCCATGTCCAGGAGTCCTGGGATTTCTGCTGCTGCTGTCGCTGCCCTTTTCCCCGCTGCTTGATCCTTTGTAGGTGGGTGATTCTGTAACGGCTGTCATATTCGTTCTCCTCCTCAGACGAGGAGGAGCATGGATCGGACCAACACGCAGCGAGGTATGTAGACATAATGATTTATTAAAATGAAGACGAAACACGAAGAACACTTGAATAAACTACAAAACAACAAACGACGTTAACCTGTTTGGCGTGCAAGCCCGACGTCGGTACACTTATGACAACAGCCAGCTCAAAGTGCAGGGCGCGAAATTCAAAAGATATTTTTTTAAAATATTTAACTTTCACACATTAACAAGTCCAAGACACCAGATGAAAGGTACACATCTTGTGAATCAAGCCAACATGTCCGATTTTTAAAATGTTTTACAGGGAAGACACAATATGTAAATCTATTAGCTAACCACGTTAGCAAAAGACACAATTTTTCATTACTCCACCAGTTATTTACTCCATCAGTAGCTATCACAAATTCGACCAAATAAAGATATAAATAGCCACTAACCAAGAAACAAATTCATCAGATGACAGTCTGATAACATATTTATTGTATAGCATATGTTTTGTTAGAAAAATTTGCATATTTCAGGTATAAATCATAGTTTACATTGCAGCTACAGTCAGAAATTGCACCGAAAGCAGACAGAAAAATTACAGACACCAACGCCAAATACCTAAATACTCATCATAAAACATTTCTGAAAAATACATAGTGTACAGCAATTGAAAGACAGGCATCTTGTGATTCCAGACAATATTTCCGATTTATCAAGTGTTTTACAGCGAAAACAAAATATAGTGTTATATTAGCTTAACACAATAGCCAAAAACACAAGCAATTTCCCAGTAGCAAAAGTTAGCGATCGTAACAAACAAGCAAAAGATATATAATTTTTGACTAACCTTGATTTTCTTCATCAGATGACAGTCCTATAACATCAGGTTATACATACACTTATGTTTTGTTCGAAAATGTGCATATTTAGAGCTGAAATCAATGGTTATACATTCTGCTAATTTAGCTACTTTTTCCCACAACGCCCGGATTTTTTTCGGACACTTTTTCTGACACATATTCTGACCAAATAGCTATTCATAAACATAACTAAAGCATACATGTTGTATAGGAAATGATAGATCCATTAGTTCTTAATGAAATCGCAGTGTTAGAATTCTAAAAAATAACTTCATTACGACATCCAGCTTCGGTATAGCTAGAGTACCCAAAAGGTGGGCGCCCACGACTAGTTCACATGTACGACAGATAAATGAAATAGCATCATAAAATGTTTCTTACTTTTGCTGATCTTTCATCAGAATGTTGGACATGGTGTCCTTTGTCCAGAACAGTCGTTGTTTGGATTTAGAACGTCCACTTTCCCTCTTGATTTAGCAAGCGCACTAGCCAAGTGGCGCGAATCTCTCCATCGTAAACAAAGTCAGAGAACGGAACACGGCAAAACTCCCGAAAAAATTTAAATAATCTGATTAAACTATATTGAAAAAACATACGTTACGATGATATGGTCACATGTATCAAATAAAATCAAAGCCGGAGATAGTAGTCGCCTATAACGGCAGCTAAACAGAAGGCAATCCCACTGTCCACCTCGCGCTCCCCAGAGTACCGGAAATGAGGGACACGTCATACAAAGAGCTTGTATTCCACTTCAGACCAAGATAAACACTAAATTTCTTCTCTCACAGCCTCTTGACATCCAGGGGAAGGTCTATGAAGTGCACGTATACTCTTACGTATCATGCCCATTTATAGGCAGGAAGAAGAACAGAGCCTCGATTTCAGACTTTCCACTTCCTGGTCAGGAAGTTTGTGCCAAATGAGTTCTGTTTGACTCACAGATATAATTCAAACGGTTTTAGAAACTAGAGAGTGTTTTCTATCCAATAGTAATAATAATATGCATATTGTACGAGCAAGAATTGAGTACGAGTCCGTTTGAAATGGGCACCTTTTATCTGGCTACTCAATACTCCCCCTGCAGCCCAAACAGGTTAAACTACCAACGGGACATTCAAAACTGTAATATCTTATGGGCTTCACGGAGTCGTGGCTGAGCGACGACATTATCAACATACTGTTTATATGCTGTATCGGCAGGATAAAACAGCGGCGTCTGGTATGTGTTGATATCACAAGTTTACTGGAGAACTGAGACTAAGTAGAGACTCTGGACAGGGTGGATATGGTATAATAAAGGCAGTTTTATTCAGAGGTAAAGATATCTGAAATAGCGTGCACGGACTCGTTCTGTCTGGCTCATAGGGAACCGTCGGAAGAGCCCCGAAACATTGTGTGCAGACATTATATATGATAAATGAAGTAGGTTGAGTCTGGTAGATCTGGTCTTCTGGTTGGTCCTGATGAGTTGGGCGAGGTCCCCTTCAGGCTAGTGTCACTGTCCCATTGGCTCTAAGTAGAGTTCTTTGTCTTCAAAAATGTTCAGCTAAAACAGGAGATTAGGTGTGTGCGTAGATGTTCCTGTTTTGTCATATCTGTGTGTCTCTGTAAAATGTTCAGCCTAAAGAGGAGATTTTGTGTGTGCGTAGATGTTCCTGTTTTATCAGTGTTTATGAAAGGTTTGCGTCAGCCATCTGTCCCTGGGTGTGTGTGTGTCTCAGTATCTCGTGAAATGCAGACACAAGCGCCCTGTTGGTCAAGGCCTTTCCTGTTTTATCAGTGTTATGAAAGGTTTGTGTCAGCCCTCTGTCCTTGGGTGTGTGTGTGTCTCAGTATCTCATGAAATGCAGAACATATTGTGTCATGAAATATGTGCTTATGAGTTTGTGAAAAACCCTGTTTTGAAAGAAGTTAGTTATAACAACGTAATAGCAATATGCTTGTGTTATTTTAAATGGTATTTATTACATATGACAAGGGGCGGCGGACAATGTATTTTTGGAAATAACAGCTGGTGCACCATATTTAAGGAAGTCTCAAGGTTTTGCTTGCCTAAGGTAGAGTATCTCATGATAAGCTGTAGACCACACTATCTATCGAGAGAGTTTTCATCTGTATTTTTTGTAGCTGTCTACAAACCACCACAGACTGATGCTGGCAAACAGGAAAACGCTCACCCAGAGGCGGCGCTCCTAGTGGCCGGGGACTTTAATGTAGGGAAACTTAAATTTCTATAAGCATGTTGTATGTGCAACGTGCAAAATGTGCAACTCTGGATAACCTTTACTCCACACACAGAGACGCATACAAAGCTCTCCCTCGCTCTCCATTTGGTAAATCTGACTATAATTCTATCCTCCTGAATCCTGCTTACAAGCTAAAATTAACTTCTTGTGGCTGCAGGGGCAGTATTGAGTAGCTTGGATGAAAGGTGCACAGAGGTGCCCAGAGTAAACGGCCTGCTCCTCAGTCATAGTTGCTAATATTTGCATATTATTATTAGTATTGGATAGAAAACACTCTGAAGTTTCTAAAACTGTTTGAATTATGTCTGTGAGTATAACAGAACTCATATGGCAGGCAAAAAAAAAAAAACATCCAAGCAGGAAGTGGAAATGATTAGGCTGGTCGATTTTCAACCAAGATCCCATTGAAATCACAGCGAGATATGAATGAGTTTTCACATCCTACGGCTTCCACTAGATGTCAACAGTCTGTAGAACTTTGTTTGATGCCTCTACTGTGAAGGGGGACCGAATGAGAGAGGAATTAGTCAAGTCTGCCATGACCTGACCATGCTTTCACCATGCGCGTTCACATAAGAGGGAGCTCTGTTCCATCGCTCATCTGAAGTCAATGTAATTCTCCGGAGGGAACGTTATTCAAGATTTATGTTAACAACATTCTAAAGATTGATTCAACACATCGTTTGACATGTTTCTGACTGTTGCTGAACTTTTGGACATTTCGTCAGCTTTTAGGGAACGAGCTTCGTGACTTTGGAATTGTTTACCAAACGCGCTAACAAAACTAGCTAATTGGACATAAATAACGGACATTATCGAACAAATCAAGCATTTATTGTGGACCTGGGATTCCTGGGAGTGCATTCTGATGAAGTTCATCAAAGGTAAGGAAACATTTATCATGTAATTTCTGGTTTCTGTTGACTCCAACATGGCGGCTAATTTGACTATTGTTCTGAGCGCCGTCTCAGATTATTGCATGGTTTGCTTTTTCCGTAAAGTTTTTTTGAAATCTGACACAGCGGTTGCATTAAGGAGAGGTATATCTATAATTCCATGTGTATAACTTGTATTATCATCTACATTTATGATGAGTATTTCTGTTGAAACGATGTGGCTATGCAAAATCACTGGATGTTTTTGGAACTAGTGAATGTAACGCGCCAATGTAAACTCAGATTTTCTTATATAAATATGAACTTTATCAAACAAAACATACATGTATTGTGTAACATGAAGTCCTATGAGTGTCATCTGATGAAGATCATCAAAGGTTAGTGATTCATTTTATCTCTATTTGTGCTTTTTGTGACTCCTATCTTTGGCTGGAAAAATGGCTGTGCTTATTGTGGTTTGGTGTGACCTAACATAATCGTTTGTGGTGCTTTCGCTGAAAAGCATATTTGAAATCGGACACTTTGGTGGGATTAACAACAAGATTACCTTTAAAATGGTATAAGACACATGTATGTCTGAGGAATTTTAATTATGGGATTTCTGTTTTTTGAATTTGGCGCCCTGCACTTTCACTGGCTGTTGTCATATCATCCCGTTAACGGGATTGCAGCCATAAGAAGTTTTAAAGCAGGAAGCATCTGTGACTCGATCAATAAAAAAGTGGTCAGATGAAGCAGATGCAAAGCTACAGGACTGTTTTGCTAGCACAGACTGGAATATATTCCGGGATTTCTCCGATGGCATTAAGGAGTACACCACATGGGTCATTGGCTTCATCAATAAGTGCATCAATGACATCGTCCCCACAGTGACCGTACGTACATACCCCAACCAGAAGCCATGGATTACAGGCAACATCCCCACTGAGCTAAAGGTCTAGAGCTTCTGCTTTCAAGGAGCAGGACTCTAACCCGGAGGCTTATAAGAAATCCTGCTATGCCCCCCGACGAACCATCAAACAGGCAATGCGTCAATACAGGACTAAGATTGAATCGTCCTACACCGGTTCTGACGCTTGTCAGATGTGGCAGGGCTTGCAAACCAATACAGACTACAAAGGGAAGCACTGCCAAAAGCTGCCCAGTGACACAATCCTACCAGACGAGCTAAACTACTTCTATGCTCGCTTCGAGGCAAGCAACACTGAAACACGCATGAGAGCAGCAGCTGTTCCGGAAGATCCCGCTCTCCACAGCCGATGAGAGTAAGACCTTTTAACAGGTCAACATTCACAAGGCCAAAGGGCCAGACAGATTACCAGGACGTGTACTGCGAGCATGCGCTGACCAACTGGCAAGTGTCTTCACTGACATTTTCAACCTCTCCCTGTCCAAGTCTGTAATACCAACCATGTTTTAAGCAGACCACCATAGTCCCTGTCCCCAGGAACACTAAGGTAACCTGCCTAAATGACTACTGACCCATAGCACTCACGTCTGTAGCCATGAAGTGCTTTGAAAGGCCGGTCATGGCTCACATCAACACCATTATCCCAGAAACCCTAGACCCACTCCAATTTCCCTCAATGTGATCAAGACAAAGGAGATGATTGCGGACTACAGGAAAAAGAGGACTGAGCACGCCAGCATTAACATCGACGGGGCTGCAGTGGAGCTTGTTGAGAGCTTCAAGTTCCTTGGTGTCCACATCACCAACAAACTAACATGGTCCAAGTACACCAATAAATAAATAAAACCTATTCCCCCTCAGGAGACTGAAAAGATTTGGCATGGGTCCTCAGATCCTCCAAATGTACTACAGCTGCACCATTGAAAGCATCCTGACTGGTTGCATCACTGCCTGGTATGGCAACTGCTCGGCCTCCAAACGCAAGGCACTACAGAGGGTAATGCGTACGGCCCAGTACATCATGGGGCCCAGCTTCCTGCCATCCAGGACCTCTATACCAGGTGATGTCAGAGGAAGGCCCTAAAAATTGTCAAAGACTACAACCACCCAGTCATAGACTGTTCTCTCTGCTACCGCACGGCAAGCGGTACCGGAATGCTAAGTCTAGGTCCAAGAGGCTTCTAAACAGCTTTTACCCCCAAGCCATAAGACTCCTGAACATCTAATAAAATGGCTACCCAGACTATTTGCATTGCTCCCCACACTTTTACATCGCTGCTACTCTCTGTTGTTATCATCTATGCATAGTCACTTTAGTAACTCTACCTACATGTACATATTACCTCAATTACCTCGACTAACTGGTGCACCCGCACATTGACTCTGTACAGGTACCCCCCTGTATATTGTCTGCATTTGTAATTGTACTTCTGCTCTTTAATTACTTGTTACTTTTGTTTCTTATTCATATTTTGAGTAAGCATTTCACTGTAAGGTGAAATGTATTCGGCGCATGTGACTGACTATGATTTGATTTCATTTGATGACTATGATTTTTACATTGTTTGCAAACTGATATGTGACACGTATTAATGCCAAAATAACATGCAAAACAGGCAAGCCCAAAATTGTATTTGATAACTTTTTTTGCAAAAAATGTGTGGCTAAAAATTGACGGGTCGCCACTGGCTGAAGGTTAGCTGCGGGTTAGCAATAGGTTAGCTGTAGGTTAACTGTAGCGAAATGTCGTCTATTCTCGGATGCTATTTACGTGAAATCAAAGAAAATGAATTGGCCATAAAAAAAGAGACGCTCTTTGCTGCGCACTTCATAGCTGATTGTTTAGCTGAAGGTGTCCTGTGACACTGTGCCAAGTGACAATTTTCTCTGTTGTGGTATTTTCTTACTGTATTAACATATTTGGCGCGTGGTTAAGCTGCTGACACAAACACGAACAGTTATCTAACCTCGGAGGCTTGCATCAGTGTAGAGTTTTCTTTGTTTTATTAATGAAACTTTTGCTTCTCTTTCAACAGGAGTATAGCCTACTTGGCGGACTCCATTCACTATTTAAGTGCATAGATGTTATGTATTTTTTTCCCATGCCCCTGTTCCGAGACAGTTGCATGATAATGGTTCATTCTAAATCAAAACTAATTTCACACATATATTATTAAGTATATGAAAGACAACATTAAATTAAGAATAGTCTGATGGGTGACAATATTAGCCTATCACTTGTGAATGATATAAACTCTAAAAATAAATGTCCCTTTTTCAGGACCCTGTCTTTCAAAGATAACTCATAAAAATACAAATAACTTCACAGATCTTCATTGCAAAGGGTTTAAACACTGTTTCCCATGCTTGTTCAATGAACCATAAACAATTAATGAACATGCAACTGTGACATACGGTAAGCAATTAAGGTCACAGTTATGAAAACTTAGGACACTAAAGAGGCCTTTCTACTGACTCTGAAAAACACTCAAAGAAAGATGCCCAGGGTCCCTGCTCATCTGTGTGAACATGCCTTAGGCATCACACAAATTATCAATGAACCTACCAGGCACAACTCCAAATCTGTAAACACGGGAACCCTCATAGATGTCATCCTAACTAACTCGCCCTCCAAATACACCTCTGCTGTTTTCAATCAAGATCTCAGCGATCACTGCCTCATTACCTGCATCCGTAATGGGTCTGCGACCAAACAACCACCCCTCATCCCTGTCAAACGCTCCCTAAAACACTTCTGCGAGCAGGCCTTTCTAATCGACCTGGCCGGGGTATCTTGGAATGACATTGACCTCATCCCATCAGTAGATGATGCCTGGCTATTCTTTAAAAGTGCCTTCCTCGCCATCTTAAATAAGCATGCCCCATTCAAAAAATTTAGAACTAGGAATAGATATAGTCCTTGGTTTACTCCAGACATGTCTGCCCTTGACCAGCACAAAAACATCCTGTGGCGTTCTGCATTAGCATCGAATAGCCCCCGTGATATGCAACTTTTCAGGGATGTTAGGAGCCAAAGATACACAGGCAGTTAGGAAAGCTAAGGCTAGCTTTTTCAAACAGAAATGTGCATCCTGTAGTACTAACTCAAAAAAGTTCTGGGACACTGTAAAGTCCATGGAGAATAAGAGCACCTCCTCCCAGCTGCCCACTGCTCTGAGGCTAGGAAACACTGTCACCACCGATAAATCCACTATAATTGAGAATTTCAATAAGCATTTCTCTACGGCTGGCCATGCTTTCCACCTGGCTACCCCTACCCCGGTCAACTGCCCGGCACCCTCCACAGCAACCCGCCAAAGCCTCCACCATTTCTCCTTTACCCAAATCCAGATAGCTGAAGTTCTGAAAGAGCTGCAAAATCTGGACCCCTACAAATCAGCCGGGCTAGACAATCTGGACCCTCTCTTTCTAAGATTATCTGCCGAAATTGTTGGAACCCCTATTACTAGCCTGTTCAACCTCTCTTTCGTATCGTCTGAGATTCCCAAAGATTGGAAAGCTGCCACAGTCATCCCCCTCTTCAAAGAGGGTTACACTCTAGACCCAAACTGCTATAGACCTATATCTATCCTACCCTGTCTTTCTAAGGTCTTCGAAAGCCAAGTTAACCTGTTATGGCTGCAAGGGAAAGTATTGAGTAGCCAGATAAAAGATGCCCATTTCAAACGGCCTCGTACTCAATTCTTGCTCGTACAATATGCATATTATTATTACTATTGGATAGAAAACACTCTCTAGTTTCTAAAACCGTTTGAATAATTTCTCTGAGTGAAACAGAAGTCATTCTGCAGCACTTTTCCTGACCAGGAAGTGGAATGTCAGAAATCTATGCTCTGTTCAACTTCTTGCCTATACATGGGCATAAGACGTAAGAGGCTACGTACACTTCATACACCTTCCCCTGGTTGGTCAAGAGGTTGTGAGAGAGAAAAATGTTGTGTTTATCTTGGTCTAAGGTGGAATAAAAGCTCTTTCTTTGACGTGACCGTCCACTTCCTGTTTCTGGAGCGCGCGAAAGAGGACATGGATATGCCTTCTGTTAAGCTGTCGTTATGAACGACTAACATCTCCGTCTTAGATTTTATTTGATACATGTGACCATATCATCGTAACGTATGTTTTTTCAATATAGTTTAATCAGATTATTGAAATTTTTTCGGGAGTTTTGCCGTGTTCCGTTCTCTGACTTTGTTGACGTTGGAGTGATCCGTGCCACTTGGCAAGTGCCCATGCTAAATGAAGAGGGATATTTGCCGTTCCAGATCAAAACAACGACTGTTCTGGACAAAGGACATCTTGTCCAACATTCTGACGGAAGATCACCAAAAGTAAGAAACATTTTATGATGCTATTTCTAATATCTGTCGTGCATGTGAACTGGTCGTGGGCGCCCAAGTGTTTCTGGCTATTGTGGCTACGCTAATATAGCGCTACATTTTGTTTTCGCTGTAAAACATTTAATAAATCGGAAATATTGTCTGGAATCACAAGATGCCTGTCTTTCAATTGCTGTACACTATGTATTTTTCAGAAATGTTTTATGATGAGTAATTAGGTATTTGACGTTGGTGTCTGTAAATATTATGGCTGCTTTCGGTGCAATTTCTGATTGTAGCTGAAATGTAAACTATGATTTATACCTGAAATATGCAAATTTTTCTAACAAAACATATGCTATACAATAAATATGTTATCAGACTGTCATCTGATGAAGTTGTTTCTTGGTTAGTGGCTATTTATATCTTTATTTGGTCGAATTTGTGATAGCTACTGATGGAGTAATAAACTGATGGAGTAAGAATAGTGGTGTCTTTTGCTAACGTGGTTAGCTAATAGATTTACATATTGTGTCTTCCCTGTAAAACATTTTAAAAATCGGACATGTTGGCTTGGTTCACAAGATGTGTACCTTTCATCTGGTGTCTTGGACTTGTGATTTAATGATATTTAGATGCTAGTATTTACTTGTGACGCTATGCTAGGCTATGCTAGTCAGCTTTTTTACTGATGGGGGTGCTCCCGGATCCGGGTTTGGGAGGAATTAGAGGTTAACACAGTGTCCAAAGAGGGGCCAGAAGTATACAGAATGGTGTCGTCTGCGTAGAGGTGTATCAGAGAATCACCAGCAGCAAGAGCAACATCATTGACGTATACAGAGAGGAGAGTCGGCCCGAGGATTGAACTCTGTGGAACCCCCATAGAGACTGCCAGAGGTCCGGACAACAGGCACACCGATTTGACACACTGAACTCTACCAGAGAAGTAGTTGGTAAACCAGGCGAGCCAATCATTTGAGAAACCAAGGCAAATATGAAAAATGTGCATATTTCAGGTATAAATCATAGTTTACCATTGCAGCCACCATCACAACTCTCACCAAAGCGACTAGAATAACTACAGAGAGCAACGTGTATTACCTAATTACTCATCATAAAACATTTCTTAAAAATACACAGCGTACAGCAAATGAAAGACACAGATCTTGTGAATCCAGATTTTTTAAGTGTTTTACAGCGAAAACACAATATAGCATTATATTAGCTTACCACAATAGCCAGAAACACAACACCATTTACCAGCAGCAAAGGTTAGCGATCGTAACAAACAGGCAAAAGATATATAATTTTTGACTAACCTTCATAAACTTCTTCAGATGACAGTCCTGTAACATCATATTACACAATGCATATAGGGTTTGTTCGAAAATGTGCATATTTAGCGGCACAAATCGTGGTTATACAATGTGATTAGTGGCCAAAACTTCAAGCAATCTGTCCGGCGCCATCTTGGAGAGGCACCTATTCTAATCGATAAGTAATCATAAACTTGACTAAAAAAATACATGTTGGACAGCAAATGAAAGATACATTAGTTCTTAATGCAACCGCTGTGTTAGATTTTTAAAATGAACGTTACTGCGCAATACAGCGTGCGCTAAAGCGAGACCGCACCGAAATTCATGGCGGAATTATTATTTGACATTTGTCAACATAAATACGAATTAACAGCATAAAGACTGCTTACTATTTGCTGAGCTTCCATCAGAATCTTGGGCAAGGTGTCCTTTCTCCAGAACAATCGTCTTTTGGTTGAAAGATGTCCTCTTCTCCTGTCGAAATAGCCGCTAACGTTAGCTATGTGCCGGAAAGGTGTCCAACTCCTGATAGCGCGTCACAAAGAAATCCCAGAAAATCGCAATAAACTGATATAAACTGCTATAAGTCGGTTTAAATTAACTACCTTATGATGTCTTTAACAACTATAACGAATAAAAACATGACCGGAGATATAGAACTGCTAAAACGAAAGCTTTGCAGGACGCCATTGTGATGTCCCTCTTGCGCCAGGCGCCCCGTTGAAAAGAACGGTACTTCCGTTCCACGGTCTTATATAGGGCCCCAGATGGTGCAATCCACTCCATTCAAATTCTCACCGCTTACTGACATCTAGAGGAAGGCGTATGCAGTGCATGTAGCCCCATAGCTTACATGGGGACTTATAAACTGACCCTAGAACAGGGACCTCGATTTCAGAAATCTCACTCCCTGACAGGAAATGTGCTGCAGAATGAGTTCTGTTTCACTCAGAGAAATAATTCAAACGGTTTTAGAAACTAGAGAGTGTTTTCTATCCAATAGTAATAATAATATGCATATTGTACGAGCAAGAATTGAGTACGAGGCAGTTTAATTTGGGAACTAAATTATTACAAAGTGCAAATAGCACCCCCTATTGCCAAGAGGTTTTAACTAACCTCCAGACGAGCTTCAATGCCATACAACTCTCCTTCCGTGGCCTCCAACTGCTCTTAAATGCAAGTCAAACTAAATGCATGCTATTCAACCGATCACTGCCCGCACCTGCTCGCCCGTCCAGCATTACTACTCTGGACAGCTCTGACTTAGAATACGTGGACAACTACAAATACCTAGGTGTCTGGTTGGACTGTAAACTCTCCTTCCAGACTCACATTAAGCATCTCCAATCCAAAATTAAATCTAGATTTGGCTTCCTATATCGCAACAAAGCATCCTTCACTCATGCTGCCAAACATACCCTCGTAAAACATCCTACCGATCCTCGACTTCGGTGATGTCATCTATAAAATAGCCTCCAACACTCTACTCAACGAACTGGATGCAGTCTATCACAGTGCCATCCGTTTTGTCACCAAAGCCCCATACACTACCCACCATTGCGACCTGTACGCTCTCGTTGGTTGGCCCTCGCTTCATACTCGTCGCCAAACCCACTGGCTACAGGTTATCTACAAGTCTCTGCTAGGTAAAGCCCCGCCTTATCTCAGCTCACTGGTCACCATAGCAGCACCCACTCGTAGCACGCGCTCCAGCAGGTATCTCACTTGTCACCCCCAAAGCCAATTCCTCCTTTGGTCGTCTTTCCTTACAGTTCTCTGCTGCAAATGACTGGAAGGAACTGCAAAAATCTCTGAAGCTGGAGACTCATATCTCCCTCACTAGCGCCAAATTCAAACAGAATTTCCTCAAACATACAAGTATTTTACACCATTTTAAAGATACACTTGTTGTTAATCCCACCACCGTGTCCGATTTCAAAAAGGCTTTACGACGAAAGGGCACCATCGGATTATGTTAGGTCAGTACCTAGTCACAGAAAAACACAGCGATTTTTCCAGCCAAAGAGAGGAGTCACAAAAAGCAGAAATAGAGATAAAATGAATCACTAACCTTTGATGATCTTCATCAGATGACACTCATAGGACTTCATGTTACACAATACATGTATGTTTTGTTCGATAAAGTTCCTATTTATATCCAAAAATCTTAGTTTACATTGCCGCGTTATGTTCAGTAATGTTTTGCATCCAAAACATCCGGTGATTTTGCAGAGAGCCACATCAATTTACAGAAATACTCATAATAAACATTGATTAAAGATACAAGTGTTTTACATGGAACTTTAGATCAACTTCTCCTTAATGCAACCGTTGTGTAAGATTTCAAAAAAACTTTACGGAAAAAGCACACCATGCAATAATCTGAGTACGGCGCTCAGACACAAAAAACAAGCCATACAGGTACCCGCCATGTTGTGGAGTCAACAGAAGTCAGAAATAGCATTATAAATATTCACTTACCTTTGATCTTCATCGGAATGCACTCCCAGGAATCCCAGTTCCACAATAAATGTTTGTTTTGTTCGATAAAGTCCATATTTGATGTCCAAATACCTCCTTTTTGTTTGCACGTTTAGTTCCAAAATCCAAATTCATGACGCGCAGGCCAGACGAAAAGTCAAAAATTCCATTACAGTTCGTAGAAACATGTCAAACGATGTATAGAATCAATCTTTAGGATGTTTTTAACATAAATCTTCAATATTGTTTCAACCGGAGAATTCCTTTGTCTGTAGAAATGCGATGGAACGCAGCTAACTCTCACGGGGGCGCGCCTGAGTGAGCTCGTGTCACTCTGCCAGACTGACTCAATCAGCTCTTATTCCCTTATCCTTCACAGTAGAAGCATCAAACAAGGTTATAAAGACTGTTGACATCTAGTGGAAGCCTTAGGAAGTGCAATATGACCCCATAGACACTGTATATTGGATAGGCAAACCTACAAACCTCAGATTTCCCACTTCTTGGTTGGATTTTTTCTCAGGTTTTTGCCTGCCATGTGAGTTCTGTTTTACTCACAGACATCATTCAAACAGTTTTAGAAACTTCAGAGTGTTTTCTATCCAAATCTACTAATAATATGCATATCTTAGCTTCTGGGACTGAGTAGCAGGCAGCTTACTCTGGGCACCTTATTCATCCAAGCTACTCAATACTGCCCCCAGCCATAAGAAGTTAATAAATATTGACAAAACTACAAAACAACCAAAATGTACAAAATAACAAAGTGGGTACAAAACCCGTCGCACACCAACACTAAATAGCACATCACATACAATCAAAACAATCTCCGACAAGGACATGAGGGGAAACAGAGGGTTAAATACACAACATGTAATTGATGGGATTGGAACCAGGTTTGAAGGAAGACAAGACAAAACCAATGGAAAATGAAAAATGGATCAGTGATGGCTAGAAGGTCGGTGACGTCGACCGCCGAACACCGCCCGACCAAGGAGAGGGACCGACTTCGGCGGAAGTCGTGACACCAAGGGCACAATGACCAATTTGGCAGCAAAAGGAATGGATTTTTTTAGGGGGCATTATGGACACACATGGGGGATGCCACCGAGAAATTCAAGGCCTGGTGAGAATATTATCAAGTGCTTGTCAAATTGTGAATGAGATACTGATGAAGTGTGTGCAGCCTGCATAAGAAACAAATCAGAGCTCGTGCCTGTCATACGACTTTTATCAAATCCTCTTCAGTCGCATCATTTAGCCTTAAAATGTATAAATATCTAAACATATAGTCCAGTGTTCGTATCACAACTAAAGTTGTATATATAACCTGTTTCTTTGTTAACCTGTCTGGCACCGGGGTTCCGCTAGCGGAACTCCTCCCACATTCCACTGAAAAGGCAGAGCGCGAAATTCCAAAAATATTTTTGAGAAATATTTAACTTTCACACATTAACAAGTCCAATACAGCAAATGAAAGATACACATCTTGTGAATCCAGTCAACATGTCTGATTTTTAAAATGTTTTACAGCGAAAACACCACATATATTTATGTTAGCTCACCACCAAATACAAAAAAGGACAGACATTTTTCACAGCACAGGTAGCATGCACAAAGCCAACCTAACTAACCAAGAACCAACCAAACTAATCAAGAAACAACTTCATCAGATGACAGTCTTATAACATGTTATACAATAAATCTATGTTTTGTTCGAAAAATGTGCATATTTGAGGTATAAATCAGTTTTACATTGCAGCTACCATCACAGCTACCGTCAGAAATAGCACTGAAGCAGCCAGAGTAATTACAGACACCAACGTCAAATACCTAAATACTCATCATAAAACATTTCTGAAAAAGCGATGGTGTACAGCAAATTAAAGACAAACATCTTGTGAATCCAGCCAATATTTCCGATTTTTTAAGTGTTTTACAGCGAAAACACAATATAGCATTATATTAGCTTACTACAATAGCCTACCACACTACCGCATTCATTCATCAAGGCACGTTAGCGATAGCAATAGGCACGTTAGCGATAGGGAATAAACCAGCAAAAGATATTAATTTTCACCAACCTTCATAAACCTTCATCAGATGACAGTCCTATAACATCAGGTTATACATACACTTATGTTTTGTTCGAAAATGTGCATATTTAGAGCTGAAATCAGTGGTTATACATTGTGCTAACGTAGCATCTTTTTCCCAGAATGTGCGGATATTTTTATGACACTCAACTATTCTGACCAAATAACTATTCATAAACGTTACTAGAAAATACATGTTGTATAGGAAATGATAGATACACTAGTTCTTAATGCAATCGCCGTGTTAGAATTCTAAAAATAACTTCATTACAACATCCAGCTTAGTTATAGCGAGAGCGTGCCCAAAATCTGGGCGCAAACTACTAGTACAACATGTTCGACAGATATATGAAATAGCATCATAAAATGGGTCCTACTTTTGATGATCTTCCATCAGAATGTTGTACAAGGGGTCCTTTGTCCAGAACAATCGTTGTTTGGTTTTAGAATGTCCTCTTCTCCAGTCAATTAGCACGGAAAGCTAGCAAAGTAGCGCGAAGCTCTCCTTCCTGAACAAAGGCACACAACGCAACACGCCTAACGTCCCGAATAAATTTCAATAATCTAATAAAACTATATTGAAAAAACATACTTTACGATGATATTGTCACATTTATCAAATAAAATCAAAGCCGGAGATATTAGTCGTCTATAACGACAGCCTTTCAGAAGGCAATACCAGGTCCCTTCGCGCACGCTCCAGAAAACAGGAAACTGGTGACACGTCATACAAAGAGCTTTTATTCGACCCCAGATCAAGTTATACACTCCATTTCTTCTCTCACTGCCTGTCGACATCTAGTGGAAGACGTATGAAGTGCATGTATACTAATAAATATCAAGGACATTTATAGGCAGGCCCTAGAACAGAGCATCGATTTCAGATTTTCCACTTCCTATCAGGAAGTTTGCTGCAAAATGAGTTCTGTTTTACTCACAGATATAATTCAAACGGTTTTAGAAACTAGAGAGTGTTTTCTATCCAATAGTAATAATAATATGCATATTGTACGAGCAAGAATTGAGTACGAGGCCGTTTAAATTGGGCACGATTTTCCCCCAAAGTGAAAACAGCGCCCTCTGTCCTCAACAGGTTAACCACTCAACACAGGATATCCGCATGTGTGCACTTCCTTGGAAAACACTTCATACTATAAAATAATACAAAATAATGCCATGGAATTCTAGGGTAATCTTTTCTGCTAAATGAGCTATCGTAGCCCACAGCCATATGGCATAGCCAGATCAGGGCCTAACATAAGGACAACTCAGAGTATGCTATTCTGTTCTTCTGAAATAGACTACATTTTCTTCATGTTTCTTTAGACCTGTGTATAATAAATGATGGATTTATTGTGACGGTGTAGGCTATATTTATTCTACTTTTTAAAATGTAGATGTTCCAAAGGTCTGCATCAGTGGCTTCTAGGCGATGCATCACTAAATACAGTGCATTCGGAAAGTATTCAAATCCCTTGACTTTTTCCACATTTTGTCACTACAGCCTTATTACGTTACAGTTTTTTCCTCATCAATCTACACACAATACCTCATAATGCCAAAGCAGAAGCAGGTTTTTAGAAATGTTTGCTAATATATATTTTTTTAAATAAACTAAAATGTTACATTTATATACACTACCGTTCAATGCTGATGTTGAGACTGGTGTTTTGCAGGTACAATTTAATGAAGCGGCCAGTTGAGGATTTGTGAGGCGTCACTGTAGGGATGGTGCCAGGTTTCCTCCAGACGCTTGGTATTCAGGCCAAACAGTTCAATCTTGGTTTCATTGGACCAGACAATCTGGTTTCTCATGGTCTGAGAGTCCTTTAGCTGCCTTTTGGCAAACTCTAAGCGGGCTGCCATGTGCCTTTTACTGAGGAGTGTCTTCCAACTGGCCACTCTACCATAAAGGCCTAGTGGAGTGCTGCAGAGATGGTTGCAGAGATGGTTGTCCTCCTGGAAGGTTCTCCCATCTCCACAGAGGAATGCTGGAGCTCTGTCAGAGTGACCATCGGGTTCTTGGTCACCTCCCTGACCAAGGCCCTTCTCCCCCGATTGCTCAGTTTGGCCGAGCAGCCAGCTTTAAGAAGAGTCTCGGTGGTTCCAAACTTCCATTTAACTATGATGGAGGCCACTGTGTTTTGGGGAACCTTCAATGCTGCAGAAAGTTTTTGGTACCCTTCCCCAGATCTTTACCTCGACACAATCCTGTCTCGGAGATCTACAGACAATTCCTTCGACCTCATGGCTTGGTTTTTGCTCTGACATGCACTGTCAACTGTGGGATATTATATAGACAGATGTGTGCCTTTTCAAATAATGTCCAATCAATTGAATTTACCACAGGTGGACTCCAATCAAGTTGCAGAAACATCTCAAGGATGATCAATGGAAACAGGATGCACCTGAGCTCAATTTCGAGTCTCATAGCAAAGGCTCTGAATATTTATGGTATTTCTGTTTTTTTTGTATATTTGCTAACTTTTCTAAAAACCTGTATTCACTTTGTCATTATGGGGTATTGTGTGTAGATTGATGAGGAAAATGTTTTATTTAATCCATTTTAGAATAAGGCTGTAACGTAACAAAATGTGGAGAAGTGAAGGGGTCTGAATACATTCCGAATGCACTGTATGTCACGGGTAAGCGTATCCGAGCATACGTGCCCTATCCGAGCATAGACGATGATGTGCTAGGTTAGCTGTAGGTCAGCTGTAGGTTAGCTGTATGTTAGCTATAGGTTAATAGAATACAGTTTGATACTCTTATGTCTATTGGATGGCATATTCTCGCTGGCTTTCATTTTGAACAGATGTGTAAATCAACACTCAGACTGAATTGAGGTGTTTGTACATATGATTGTAGGGTTGTAGTTATAGAGAATTAAACTACCTGTTAATATGGTATTCCAGTTTGATTGACAGCTGTATTGATGTCTCTGTTTGTCCTTCCTCAGGGATCATCTCTACGTTCCTCCATGTCCACCCGTTTGGAGCCAGCATCGAATACATCTTCTCTTACCTACAGCAGCTGGACACCAAGGTACTGCTGGCACACACACACATACTGACACCCCCCCCCCCCCCCCCCCCCCCCCCCCCACGCACACACACACACACACACATGAAGCTGCCAGTGAACAACCGTTTCCAGCTACAATAGTCATTTACAACATTAACAATGTCTACACTGTATTTCTCATCAATTTGATGTTATGTTAATTGACAAAACATTTTTATTTTCTTTAAAAAACAAGGACATTTCAAAGTGACCCCAAACTTTTGAACGGTAGTGTATATCTAGCTGTTAGATAACATATTCTGATGGAATGGCTTGTCCTGCACTTTGTAAAAATCCAGAGTGCATTGAGAGAATGTTGGAAAAAGATATTGATTCCTTTCTAAACATAGCAATGTGAATACAAAGAGGACTCGGACCACAAAATAGCTGAAGTGAACTCGCAAAATTAGGTTTTACTCATAAGTACACAAAAAAAGTTTGTTCTATCAGTTAAACAATAAATATTAATTATAATTGTACGTGACATACTCAGTATACAAGAAAAACTCTGTTTGATTGTGTGTGTGTGTGTGTGTGAGGGGATTATTGGGTAGTCAGGCTGACCCCTAGTGTTCGCTTGAAGTTATTTAGGGATGATGAGGTTTTGGCAATGTGAAGATAAGAATTCCAGAGTATGGTACCTCTGTATCTGAAAGAGAATTGACTACGTAAGGTGCGGCAATGGGGAGGGTGAAGGTTATCGCAGTGTCTTATGTTAAATAGATGGATTTCAGAATTAACCTGGAAGAATCCATTGAAGGGTTTAGATAAACTGTCTGAGTATGAGTATTTGTAGATGAAAGTGCGTAATTGGCGTACATTAATGTCGTAAATAGACAAGAAATTGAGTTTCTTAAAAAAGGTGTAGATGGAGCCAGGTAATGAGAAGTGGTGACTAGTCTTGCTGTATGATGAGTCATTTGTGTAGGTAGGAGCCCTATGTACTGGCCCAGACAATATTATAGTTAATGAGATATGGATAAATTAAGCTATAGTAAAGAGTTAGGAAGCAAGCCTGATGAACCAAACCACTAATATTTATGACAAATTGTTCCAGGATAACTTTTCATCAACTAGAACTTGGGGGAAGCTAGTGGATGTGACTTGTTCCATTTCATTCCCACCAATTTAGATTCTGGCTCTTTTTTATTTTATTTTTTACAATATTTCTTATTCTTACTAGTGAATACAATAAAGTTATATTTTTTAACATTTAAAGATAATTTGTTTATCTGACACCATTCCAAAGATGTGGCCATACCTGAGTTGGCTTCATTAATTAGTGAATTAAAATTCTTGTGCGATAAAATCAAATTGGTGTCATCAGCAAAGAGAAGGGGAAGTACGGTAGAAGACACAGCAGCAAGGTCATTGGTATAAATTAGGAATAACAAAGGTCCAATTATAGAACCTTGTGGCACACCGCAGGATGACTTGACCCTGGTAGATACACAGCCATTTGCATAAACACATTGTTCTCTATCATAAACATAATTATATAATAAATAATATATATAATCATGGAAACCGTAATAATACAATTTAGAGAGTAATATTTCATGATCAACCATGTCAAACGCTTTGGATAAATCTAAAAAGATTCCAAGAGCGTACTCATTGTTTTTAAGGGCTGTAAAGCTTCTATCCACAAGTTGCAAAAGCGACATATCTGTGGAGTAGGTTTTACGAAAACCTTATTGGTGCTCATATAGAATACAGTGTTGATTTAAATGTTTCAACATTCTCTTATCCACCATTTTTCTAGGATTTTAGAAAAACATGGTAGTGCAGATATTGGCCGATAATTTGTTAAAGATCCCAGATTTATAGAGGGGTATAACTTTGGCAATTTTCGAATCTTCAGGAACAATACCAGTTTGCATAGATTTGGTGAAGATATACGTTAGAGGCTCAGTAATCGAGGAAGACACTGGTTTCACCAAAGAGGCACCAATCTCATCATGACCTGCTGCTGATATCTTTAAATGACCAATTACCTCCATCACCTCCATTACATCAGGAGGATCAAACTGAAGCATCTTATAGCGCTCACAATTACATTTGTTAAATATTCTACATTTAATGCTACTAATCATTCCCATCTGTTTATTTCCAGCTGCCAACGAGATGTGGGAATTTGGAAAGTGGTCAGAAATGTCAGTATAAAGTATAAATATTGTATTAGCCACATTATTCAAAGAATTTGTAAAAAAAAATATTAATAAGGGTAGCAGATGAACTGGTCACTCCTGTGGACCTATAAATGAGGGTATATAGTAGAGGTCGACCGATTATGATTTTTCAACGCCGATACCGATTATTGGAGGACCCAAAAAGCCGATACCGATTTAATCGACCGATTTTTATATATATATTTGTAATAATGACAATTACATCAATACTGAATGAACACTTTTATTTTAACTTAATATAATACATCAATAAAATCAATTTAGTCTCAAATAAATAATGAAACATGTTCAATTAGGTTTAAATAATGCAAAAACAAAGTGTTGGAGAAGAAAGTAAAAGTGCAATATTTGCCATGTAAAAAAGCTAATGTTTAAGTTCCTTGCTCAGAACATGAGAACATATGAAAGCTGGTGGTTCCTTTTAACATGAGTCTTCAATATTCCCAGGTAAGAAGCTTTAGGTTGTAGTTATTATAGGAATTAGAGGACTATTTCTCTCTATACCATTTTGTATTCCATATACCTTTGACTATTGAATGTTCTTATAGGCACTATAGTATTGCCAGCCGAATCTCGTGAGATGATAGGCTTGAAGTCATGCACAGCGAAGAGCTGCTGGCAAATGCAGGAAAGTGCTGTTTGAATGAATGCTTACGAGCCTGCTGCTGCTTACCACCGCTCAGTCAGACTGCTCTATCAAATATCAAATCATAGACTTAAATATAATATAATAACACAGAAATACGAGCCTTAGGTCATTAATATGGTTAAATCCGGAACCTATCATTTTCGAAAACAAAACGTTTATTCTTTCAGTGAAATACAGAACCGTTCTGTATTTTATCTAACGGGTGGCATCCCTAAGTCTAAATATTGCTGTTACATTGCACAACCTTCAATGTTATGTCATAATTATGTACAATTCTGGCAAATTAATTACGGTCTTTGTTAGGAAGAAATGGTCTTCACACAGTTCGCAACGAGCCAGCCAGTCCAAACTGCTGCATATACCCTGACTCTGCTTGCATAGAACGCAAGAGAAGTGACACAATTTCATTAGTTAAAATAAATTCATGTTAGCAGGCAATATTAACTAAATATGCAGGTTTAAAAATATATACTTGTGTATTGATTTTAAAGAAAGGCATTGATTTTTATGGTTAGGTACACATTGGTGCAACGACAGTGCTTTTTTTGCGAATGTGCTTGTTAAATCATCACCCGTTTGGCGAAGTAGGCTGTGAATCGATGATAAATTAACAGGCACCGCATCAATTATATGCAATGCAGGACAAGCTAGATAAACTAGTAATATCAACCATGTTTAGTTAACTAGTGATTATGTTAAGATTGATTGTTTTCTATAAGATACGTTTAATGCTAGCTAGCAACTTACCTTGGCTCCTTGCTGCACTCGCGTTGTCACGCGGAATGACGCTGGAGAGACGAAGCAGGTACGGGGAGTAAAACATTTAATTATAACGAGCAGGGACGAGGCAGGAACAGCGTCAGAAACAAATTAAAAAGACAACAACAATACAATGCAGTAGCGGGGAACAGAGCTGGAGAACTGACAAATATAGGGGAGGAAATAACAGGTGATAAGTGAGTCCAGGTGAGTCCAATAACGCTGAAGCAAATGACGAGGGAGGGCAGGTGTGAGTGATGATGGAAGGAGCGTGTGATGCAGAGTAATCTGGCGCCCTCAAGCGCCAGGGGAAGGGAAGAGCGGGAGCAGACGTGACAGTACCCCTCCCTCTTGGGACGGCACACGGCGTCCCACCTGGGCGAACCGGCCGAGACATGGGCGCTGGGCAAGCCGGTTGGGGCGTGAAAACCCGACGAACCGGCAGGAGCGTGAGAGCCTGGCGAGCCAGCCGAGGCATGAGAGCCTGACGATCCAGCTGAGGCAATGAGAGCCTGGCGATCCCGCAGCAGAAGGGGAGCCCGATGATCCAGTGGAGTGCGACGTGGGATGGAAAGCCGCCGAGCCAGGAAAACCTTTCGAGCCAGCCAGGGCGTGAAAGCCCGAGGGGCTGGCTTAGGCACCCACGGTTCCATCGGCGGCGGGATCCACCCCGACATCACCAACAAAACAAAAAACAAAAACTCCTGGACCAGCTGGGCGAACAAGAACTGACGATCCGGCTGAGGCCCGATGTGGGATGGGCGCCATCCGAGCCAACCGGGGCAAGGACACCTCTCAAGCCAGCTACGGCGTGGAAGCCTGACGAGCTGGCTAGGCATCCCCGGTTCCATCGGTGGCGACCCAGAGCCGCTGCCACCATTCCAACGGAATACCAGTACTCCCCGATGCTTCGTATGTTAGGCTGCTGCATTCTGTCATGCGGAATGACGCTGGAGAGACGAAGCAGGTACGGGGAGTAAAACATTTAATTATGACGGACAGAGATGAGACAGGAACAGCGTCAGAAACAAATTCAAAAGACAAAAACAATACAATGCAGCAGCGGGGAACAGAGCTGGGGAACTGACAAATATAGGGGAGGAAATAACAGGTGATAAGTGAGTCCAGGTGAGTCCAATAACGCTGAAGCGAGTGACGAGGGAGGACAGGTGTGAGTGATGATTGCAGGAGCGTGTGATGCAGGGAAACTGGCGCCCTCAAGCGCCAGGGGAAGGGAAGAGCGGGAGCAAACGTGACACGCGTAACAGGTAGTCAGCCTGCCACACAGTCTCCTCGTGGAGTGCAATGGACACCGATTATGGCCGATTACAACAACGATGATTACCGATTGTTAAGAAAACTTGAAATCGGCCCTAATTTATCGGCTATTCCGATTATTCGGTCAACCTCTAGTATATAGATAGCTGGAGTATAAAGTATTCAAAAAATCTGAGGTCAGTGAGTGGTTCTCACTTTTAAATAAATTGATGTTGTAATCACCCAATAGAAAACACATTTTTATCTTCATTATTAATAAAATCCAAGGTTGATGCAAGGATATCAAGGAAACTGCCAATGTTAGAATCGGTGGGTCAATAGATGCATCCAATTACCACTTTTTCCACCCAAAAAATTACAGGAGGGATTTATATGAAAAGAGATTCAACATCAATGTTATCAGATGTAAGTGAAAGGTCCTCTCTAACAAATAATTTATCAACAAAAATGGACACTCCTCCTCCCACTTGATGGTTTACAGTGGTGAACAGCATTATAAAGACAAGGAGACATGTCATAAAGCATGGTTGTCTCTTCAGTCAACCATGATTCTGAAAGGGCAACAACGGAAAACTCATGACTGAGAGAAGACAGATAATGAACAAGGTGGTCCTGATTTTTAGGAAGACTGCGAACGTTCAAATGAAAGGTAGAAAATAAGCTTGGAATTAGATAAACTGCTACAGTATAGAGATGAGATACTTATTTCTGGAAAATGTCAGGAAATTTGAATCTGGATAAATACAATCATTATATTGATCATTCGCTTCATTAATATCTAATGGGTTGAAGAGCACGTTATCAGGGTTGCTATCCTGCCCAACTAGGAGAGATACAGTCAGAATCACCCAGAGAGCGGAACGTAAACATAGAAGTGCATGCCTCACATGTCCAATAGAACCATACATTGTGTTAGTTTTATCAATAGGGGTGAACTTCCTATGGAATGCACATTGACACAGTCCACATAAGACCACTGAAGACTTCAGAGGGTTATGACATTTAGAGCAATGTGTGTTTTTGGTCATGAGGTTAGAGTTGGGTCCTCATTCAAAGGCTAGAGCAGTGTAAATACAAAGAGAACTGAGTTATTTTGCTTTTTTTTTACCCCAGAGTTCACTTTAAAGAGGCCTGAGATTGGTTATTTTTATGAGGGCTAGGTACGAAAACACCCTTACAATACATTATCACACACTCAACCAGAGCAATAGAGGCATCCTGGCACCTTGCTGCAAATCGCACACACACACACACACACACACACACACACACACACACACACACACACACACACACACACACACACAGCAAGCTGTCCTTTCTCCTCGCTCCAACACACACACCATGTCACGGATTAAGCATCCCCACTGGGTTGACATATGGGCCTGATGTATGCCAGAGCCCCACTGCGCAGTTTGAGCCTCCTGGCTCAGTCAGCCTTGAATCCCCTAGTGCGGGCAGAGTCCCATGGTGCAGCCAAAGTCTTCTTGTGCAGTCTCATCAAATTTCAGGCCCTTGATGCAGGCTCCGCTTCAGGTTTGAGTTGGGGTTGATGCTAAGCCATTAACTTTCCTCTCCTCTCACTCCCTCCAGATACAGTGTATGCTATTTCCTTGTATCTCCCATAGCTCCAGTACTGTAGACATAAGGAAAGGATATCTCTCTGTATCTCCCAGTGCTTCAGTACTATATACATGAATATAGGATATACAGTTGGAAGTTTACAAATACATTTAACTCAGTTTTCACAATTCCTGAAATGTTATCCTCTTCTTAGCTCAGTTAGGATCACCACTTTATTTTAAGAATGTGAAATGTCGGAATAATAGCCGAGAGAATGATTTATTTCAGCTTTTATTTCTTTCATCACATTCCCAGTGGGTCAGAAGTTTACATACACTCAATTAGTATTTGGTAGCATTGCCTTTAAATTGTTTAACTTGGGTCAAACATTTCGGGTAGCCTTCCACAAGCTTCCCACAATAAGTTGGGTGAATAAGTTGGCCCATTCCTCCTGACAGACCTGGTGTAACTGAGTTAGGTTTGTAGGCCTCCTTGCTCATACAGGCTTTTTCAGTTCTGCCCACAAATGTTCTACAGGATTGAGGTCAGGGCTTTGTGATGGCCACTCCAATACCTTGACTTTGTTGTCCTTAAACCATTTTGCCACAACTGGAAGTATGCTTGGGGTCATTTTCCATTTGGAAGTCCCATTCTGCGACCAAGCTTTAACTTCCTGACTGATGTCTTGACATGATGCTTCAATATATCCACATCATTTTTTCCTCATGATACCATCTATTTTGTGAAGTGCACCAGTCCCACCTGCAGCAAAGCACCCCCACAACATGATGCTGCCACCCCAACACTTCACGGTTGGGATGGTGTTCTTCGGCTTGCAAGCCTCCCCCTTTTTCCTCCAAACATAACGATGGTCATTATGGCCAAACAGTTCTATTTTTGTTTCATCAGACCAGAGGACATTTCTCCAAAAAGTACGATCTTTGTCCCCATGTGCA
Source organism: Salvelinus namaycush (assembly GCF_016432855.1). Lineage (NCBI taxonomy): Eukaryota > Metazoa > Chordata > Actinopteri > Salmoniformes > Salmonidae > Salvelinus > Salvelinus namaycush. Next base: position 14,205,121 of record NC_052311.1, on the reverse strand, counting down.
GTTGCAATCCGTAGTCTGGATTTTTAATAGCGGTTTTGGAGCAGTGGCTTCTTCCTTGCTGTGCGGCCTTTCAGGTATGTCGATATAGGACTCGTTTTACTGTGGATATAGATACTTTTTGTGCCTGTTTCCTCCAGCGTCTTCACAAGGTCTTTTGCTGTTGTTCTGGGATTGATTTGCACTTTTCGCACCAATGGACGTTCATCTCTAGGAGACAGAACGCTTCTCCTTCCTGAATGGTATGACGGCTGCGTGGTCCCATGGTGTTTATACTTTCGTACTATTGTTTGTACAGATGAACGTGGTACCTTCAGGCATTTGGTAATTGCTCCCATGGATGAACCAGACTTGTGGAGGTCTACAATTTTTTTTATGAGGTCTTGGCTGATTTCTCTTGATTTTCCCATGCTGTCAAGCAAAGAGGCACTGAGTTTGAAGGTAGGCTTGAAATACATCCACAGGTACACCTCCAATTGACTGAAATTATGTCAATTAGCCTATCAGAAGCTTCTAAAGCCATGACATCATTTTCTAGAATTTTCCAAACTGTTTAAAGGCACAGTCAACTTAGTGTAATGTAACTTCTGACCCACTGGAATTGTGATACAGTGAATTATAAGTGAAATAATCTGTCTGTAAACAATTGTTGGAAAAATTACTTGTGTCATGCACAAAGTAGATGTCCTAACCGACTTGCCAAAACTATAGTTTTTTTAACAAGAAATTTGTGGAGTGGTTGAAAAACTAGTTTTAATGACTCCAACATAAGTGTATGTAAACTTCTGACTTCAACTGTAGGTGTGGGTTTGTCAAATCAAATCAAATGTTATTGGTCACAAACACATGGTTACCAGATGTTATTGCGAGTGTAGCGAAATGCTTCTGAAATGTTTCTACATCCGACAGTACAGCAGTATCTAACAGGTAATATCTAACAATTCCACAACAAAACCCAATATCTAACAAATTCCACAACAAAATCTTATACACACAATCTAGTAAAGGAATGGGATAAGAATATATAAGTATAAAATATTTGGATGAGCAGTGACAGAGCGGCTAAGATGCAATGGACAGTGAAGGATATAGTATACATTATATACATATGAGATGAGTAATGTGAGATATGTAAACATTCTTAAAGTGGCATTACTAAAGTGACTAGTGTTCCATTTATTAAAGTGGCCAATGATATCAAGTCTGTAGGTAGGCAGCTGCCTCTCTGTGCTAGTGGTGGCTGTTTAACAATCTAATGACCTTGAGATAGAAGCTAATTTTCAATCTTTCTGTCCCAGCTTTGATGCACCTGTACTGACCTCGCCTTCTGGACAGAAGCAGGGTGAACATGCAGTGGCTCGAGTGGTTATTGTCCCTGATGATCTTTTTGGCCTTCCTGTGACATCGGGTGTTGTAGGTGTCCTGGAGGGCAGGTAGTGTGCCCCATGTGATGCGTTGTGCAGACCGCACCACTCTCTGGAGAGCCTTGCAGTTGTGGGCGGTGCAGTTCCCATACCAGTCTGTGATACAGCCCGACAGGATGCTCTCAATTGTGCACCTGTAAAAGCTAGTGAGGGTTTTTGGTGACAAGCCAAATTCTTTCAGCCTCCTGAGGTTGAAGAGGCGTAGTTGCACCTTCTTCACAACACTGTCTGTGTGCGTGGACCATTTCAGTTTGTCTGTGATATGTATACTGAAGAACTTAAAACGTTCTACCTTCTCCACTGCTGTCCCGTCAATGTGGATAGGGGGGGGTGCTCCCTTTTCTGTTTCCTGAAGTCCACGATCATCTCTTTTGTTTTGCTGACATTGAGTGAGAGGTTATTTTCCTGACACCACACTCCGAGGGCCCTCACCTCCTCCCTGTAGGCTGTCTCGTTGTTGTTGGTAATCAAGCCTACCACTGTTGTGTCGTCTGCAAACTTGATGATTGAGTTGAAGGTGTGCATGGCCACGCAGTCGTGGGTGAACAGGGAGTACAGAAGGGGGCTGAGAACGCACCCTTGTGGGACCCCAGTGTTGTGGATCAGCAGAGTCGAGATGTTGTTTCCTACCTTCACCACCTTGGGGCGGCCCGTCAGGAAGTCCAGGACCCAGTTGCACAGGGCGGGGTCAAGACCCAGGGTCTCAAGCTTAATGATGAGTTTGGAGGGTACTACGGTATTGAATGCTGAGCTGTAGTCAATGAACATTATTCTTACACAGGTATTCCTCTTGTCCAGATGGGATAGGGCAATGTGCAGTGTGATGGCGATTGCATCGTCTGTGGACCTATTGGGGCGGTAAGCAAATTGAAGTGGGTCTATGGTGACAGGTAGAGTGGAGGTGGTATGATCCTTGACTAGTCTCCCAAAGCACTTCATGATGACAGAAGTGAGTGCTACGAGGCGATAGTCATTTAGTTCAGTTACCTTAGCTTTCTTGGGAACAGGAACAATGGTGCCCATCTTGAAGCATATGGGGACAGCAGACTGGGATAGGGATTGATTTAATATGTCCGCAAACACACCAGCCAGCTGGTCTGCACATGCTCTGAGGACAAGGCTAGAGATGCCGTCTGGGCTGGCAGCCTTGCGAGGGTTAACACGTTTAAATGTTTTACTCATGTCGGCCACGGAGAAGGAGAGACTACAGTCATTGGTAGCGGGCCGCATCAGTGGCACTGTATTGTCCTCAAAGCGTGCAAAGAAGTTGTTTAATTTCTCTGGCAGCAAAACCTCGACGTCTGCGACGGGCTGGTTTTCTTTTTGTAATCTGAGATTGTCTGTAGACCCTGCCACATACGTCTCGTGTCTGTGCCATTGAATTGCGACTCCACTTCGTCTCTATACTGACACTTTGCTTGATTGATTGCCTTACGGATGGAATAACTACACTGTTTAAATTCGGCCATATTTCCAGTCGCCTTGCCATGATTAAATGTGATGGTATGTGTTTTCAGTTTTGCGCGAATGATGCCATCAATCCACGGTTTCTGGTTAGGGAAGGTGTTAACAGTCACAGTGGGTACAACATCTCCTATACACTTCCTTATAAACTCGCTCACCGAGTCAGAGTATACTGTACGTCAATGTTATTATCTGAGGCAACCTGGAACATATCCCAGTCCATGTGATCGAAGCAATCCTGAAGCATGGAATCCGATTGGTCAGACCAGCAATAGATAGCACAGGCGCTTCCTGTTTTAGTTTCTGACTATATGAGGGGAGCAACAAGATGGGGTCATGGTCAGATTTGCCAAAAGGAGGGCGGGGGAGGGCCTTGTATGCATTCATCTTGTGATGTGTATTGTGTTGGTGTTGGCGTTTGTCACTCAGATCAGTTCTTCTGAGATGTGGGGCTCTTTGAGTTTGTAGGATTGTGTATCAAATCTGTGTGTTATGTTTGTATTGTGATTGTATCTGTGGATGTGTGTCAGTGTAATTATCAAATCTGTGTATTTATAGAGTGTGTGTGTGTGTTTCAGATTAACACCGGACAGGTGGGGGCTCTACTGGGTCGGCTGCCCTGTACCTTCAGACAGGAGCTGACAAGGGTGGGCGCCAGCCTGGAGAAACGCTGGAAGTTCTGTGGTTTCGAGGGAATCAAGACCAAATAGAGCATTACAGACACACAGCGGATATCACAGAGACACAGAAGAAACAGCATTAGGCTCCATTATGAGGACACTGAGGATACAGCCTCTGTGTACGTGACAGAGAGGGTGACAGAGACCTCTATAACTGCTCTGCTCTGTGCCCGACTCTGCAACGCCTCATGAGATAGAACACTGGGAGTCCCAGAGGAGTATCAGTCCAAAGGTGCCAGGGGATTGGCTGTTAGTTCATCACATTGGCGGACTGAACCGTTCTCAGAGCCTCTAACTGGTTAACTCTGCTGTCAATCAACCAAGACTACTACCCAGGGCCACGTTCAGTTGCCAAATGTTGTTGAAAGTTGCAAATAGAAATGCCATGAATAGCCAACATGATTCCTCGGTCAACGTGTTCGGAGAGGCATGTTTGTTCTATGTTGTACATTTCTTCCCGGAAAGTTCCTAAATGTTGTGGTCTGCTGAACGTGCCCCAGGGAGGATATCAGGGTCTGCTGAACACTTTCCATCTCCTTCTGCCTTTCTCTTTTCTCTATTTTGTTCCTTGTTTGGGCAATTCTATAAATAGATTGTATATATTACCATACTTTCTGTATGGGCATCGTCATACCAGATGATTTCAGGAGCTATCAGGGGGTTGTTGTTTGTTTTCCATGTGAACCAACTGAAAATTCTCAACCAATGTGTATTCAGTTTTAATTTAGTATTCAGTGCTCTTTGTTTGAACTTAAAGAATAATCAAGGCCCAACAATTAAACAATTTCTTATGCCCAAGTCTAGGTAGTCCCTCCCCGCTACAATCTGCATTTTTCTGTTTGGTACCTAATGAACACGACCCTGGTAAACATAATGAACTTCCAGCAGTTGGCAGGGGTAATAGTGTTTTTATGAGTATACCTTCACGTGGGAGGGGTGGTAGGTAGCCTAGGCTAGAGCATTGGGCCTGTAACCGAAAGGTCTCTAGTCGAATCCCGAGCTGACGAAGTGAAAAATCTGTTGATGTGCTCTTGAGCAAGGCACTTAAACCTAATTGCACCAGGCTCGCTGTTGATAATGGCAGACCCTAGCTATGATCCCACTCTCCGGGGTGTATGCAAAAACCACATTTCCAACTCACACGTGTATTAATACACACTTGTACATGTGTGAAATAGAACAAATATAAGCACCCACCAAATTATTATTACGCAGTGCCTTTCTGTTGTGGCTAGTTCATTTGAGGATTGTTGGGATTATTTGTTTGTATGTTTTTATTTTCTTATTTTACTTGATATCAACCATACTTGATGTCTTACTGTGTAAAAAAATGATGTTTTATCATCATATACAGCATAGTAGTACAGTGCCCCTGGAGAAAGTTAGGGTTAAGTGCTTTGCTCAATGGCACATTGACAGATGTTTTCACCTTGTCCGCTCGGGTATTCAAACCACGGAACGTGCGGTTACTGGCCCAACGCTCCTGCCGTTACTTGACCAGCCAATCATTTGATGTAATTTTTTGCTGCGTACATACTGTTTGTGTCGTTATTTGAAGATGTTTGGTGAAGTGCATTTTGATAAAAATGTTAGTTTGATGACACGATGATGTGATTTGTTTTGTCAGAGGGTAAACATGATTTACATGCATCTCAAACAGCTTAGAGAATAACAGTAGGGGGTTATGTGGTGTGTAAAAGTGAACAACCATATCCTGAAATGCAACAGCGATAGGTATTAAGGCTACTACATAATACTTAAATTTGACCTATACCCATCATGAGGTTGCTACAACTTATGAATGAAAGTTTACAACGTAGGTAGATAGACAGTGACATTCAATATCACCTTGCACACTCTTGCCTGCATCTAGCTGATATAGGGTGTAATCATTAGTCCAACAGTTGCAAACAAGAGTTTATTTTGGACAAATTCAGGTATGTTTATCCACCTTTTGTTCCGTTTGCTTCCGTTTAAGAAATGTTTTTCAACAGAATCGGCGGAATGAATACCCCTGATCACGCGTAAACACAGTTTACTTTCATGGCAGCCACGTTGTATTCCTTCTCGCAACTCTCTTCCTCTCACCTCTTCCATTTGCTTGTGGAATTAAACACACAACACATCAGCTGTATGTGACCAAGAAACAGCCGACATCGTTGTCAGCATATTAGCTAAAGTAACGTCATAGTCAGCATTGCTAATAGAACTAATGCGCTAGTAAACCCCCTACAATCATGCAGTAACGTTACTGTACAGTCAGTAAGCAGTTATACCGGCGGGCCCCGGTGGCAATACATTAGTAATACCAAAAGCTTACCTTGACTTGGAACAGTTCCAGTGTTGTGATGGAAAGTCATAGCCAGCTACCTAACATAGCATCCTGCTGTTTAAGCAGGGTGTTTCAGTAGGCTAAACTAGCTAGCTGCATTTGCTAGCTAAATAACTGAAACTGAAAGTGAAAAAGAATGACGAAATCTCTCTCTCTATTTCTCTCTCTCTTGCATCTCCTTAATTTTGGAAGGAATTAATTTGTTCAAAACTGTTCAACTATTGTCTTTCTCTCTTTGAGTCAACTACTCACCACATGTTATACACTGCAGTGCTAGCTAGCTGTAGCTTATGCTTTCAGTAGTAGAGTAATTCTTTGATCCTTTGATTGGGTGGAAAACATGTCAGTTCATGCTACAAGAGCTCTGATAGGCTGGAGGACGTCCTCCAGGAGTTGTCATAATTACTGTGTAAGTCTATGGAATGTGGTGAGAACTATGAGCCTCCTAGGTTTTGTATTGAAGTCAATGTACCCAGAGGACGGAAGCTAGCTGTCAACCGGCTACACCATGGTGCTACCCTACAGAGTGCTGGTGAGGCTACTGTAGACCTTTGCGAAATAGTGTTTTAATCAGTTATTTGGTGAGGTGATTATATTTAGTATAGTTTTATCTAAAATTGATACCATTTTAAATGTTTAATTTTTTTTCTAATCAGGTCATATGGTTTAAAAAACTCCTGGAAAACTCCTGGCCTTGGGGAGGATGAAAACCCTGTCAAACTGCAGCAACCATGTACTGTTCATATTAATTATATTTTTAAAGAAGGACTAGGGGGGGGGTTCCTATACACAGAGAAGGCAACATGATTGGACAATTAAACTCACAGGGCTTAGCTTGCTATATGCGGTTTTGCATCTTGTAGTTCTGCACTATGCAACTGTAGGTCTAATTAAACTGGGGTCCGAGGAGGTACTGCAGGGGTTATGTGATAAAAATATTTTGGGAGGATTTTTACAAATGGGGGTTATGTGCTAGCTGCAACAGAATAACATTGTAGATAGCATTTTTATGTCTCTGTGTTCAGTATGAAGGTATTATATAGGTAGTTTCACGAGCCAATACTAACTAGCATTAGCACAATGACTGGAAGTCTACAGTGTAACGGCAGTCTAAGTCGTCCTCCTCCTCAGACGAGGAGAGGCGAGAAGGATCGGAGGACCAATGTACAGCGTGGTAAGTTTCCATGATTTAATGACAAGAAAACTAGACAAAATACAAAACAACAAACGTACTAACCGTCACAGTCCCGTGTGGCACAAACACTGACACAGGAAACAACCACCCACAAAATCCCAACACAAAACAAGCCACCTATATATGATTCTCAATCAGGGACAACGATTGACAGCTGCCTCTGATTGAGAACCATATTAGGCTGAACACAGAAACAGACAAACTAGACACACAACATAGAATTCCCACCCAGCTCACGTCCTGACCAACATTAAAACAAGCACAACACATAAGAACTCTGGTCAGGACGTTACATACAGGAACAGTTAGCAGGTTAGCTGTTCCTCTTCTTTCAATTCTGGGGAAGTAGAGAAAGGGCTTCATTGCTAAAATCTCAAACTATTCCTTTAATATGGAGGAAACTATAGTCATTGGAGCTAATTACACAATTTTTTCTGTATGCAAAATTCTTAGGCGGGCCATCTAAGTGGTCATTTTCGGGATGGAAAAACAGTTTCAACTTAAAGGACCAAAAACAGATAGAAAGCATGCAAAGAAATTATAATATATTTTTTGTGAACAATTATTTATAAATTTTTATTTTTGCATGTGCTAAACAATTACAGTTTCAAGATACAATACATACACACACACTGTATGTACAGTTCAGTAGGGGGGGAAAAAAGTACAAAAAAGTTTTAAAAACAAAAACAACACCATACAAATGAAAAGGACCAAACGAAACAGATTAAAGACGAATATGTTTAAGTATTTCCAAATTCAGTCGGTCCATTCAAATCTCATTCTCAAAGGCTACCAACCCAGAGTGGCATAGAAAACAGAAAAATGACAGTGCCGGGCAGTGCTATCTCCCATCCACCTAACCAAACATTGTTTTTAAATTAGCTCTTGCAAGTGGGAGATAGCATGTGACCAAATGATAGGAGTTGCGGGCTTGGCCCCACGTATTCTGACAGTGGCTCTTTCCAGCTGTGCAATGTCCAAGTACATAAACAACCAACATCTGTAAAGGGTAATACCGGGTTCAAAGTAACTCCTTAGAAGAGTTTTTGTGCCTGTTGTTATTGTAGCCATAACAATCAGCCTCTCTTGATAAGACAAAATACACAATCCATGTCTCAATTGTCTCAAGGCTTAAAAATCCTTCTTTACCTGTCTCCCCTTCATCTACACTAACTGGAGTGGATTTAACAAGTGAACTGAAGACTACCAATGTCAAAATCCAAGTCTCCAGCTTTGGATGATATCCCTCTTGAATTATTGTTGGCTGTGTCGAATTTAGTCATATCTGTAATACTAGACTTAATAAACCACTTGCTGGAGATTGGGACATTCCATAGCGACCAAAAAAACAGTTCTTATTTCCTTGCTATTGAAAGGTGGCAAGGACCCTCTTGAATGTTCAAGCTACAGGGCCTTATCAATTTTGAACTGCGCATTTTAAACTTAGCCAAGGTCTTGTCAAAAAGACTAGGGACTTGCATATCATCATTAGTTAATCCTGACCAATCAAGATTCATAAAGGGTCGGTGGGCCTCGGACAACATACTATTCCATATTATAGACTCCGCCGCTTCTCAACCACAGACTTGCACTCTCCTCTCATTAGATACACAGAAAATGTTTGACCGTGTGGAATTGGAGTATTTATGGGCTGTTTTGGAACACTTCGGGTCATAATTTATTCGTATGGTCCGCACCCTATATACCGGCTCCACTGCCGTGTCCAAACTGGCCATTTCGCTGCCACAGTTTGCCCTACAAAGACCCACAAGACAGGATTGTCCTCTGAATCATGGCCTATTTGCCCTTTCATTAAAGTGCTAGTCCATTAGGCAAAATATTAATATCTTGCCTATTAAGATCAAAGAAACAGTCCACCATATTTCCCAGTATGCTGATGTCATCTTACTGTATCTTACCGATGCCTCTAAATCTATACCATATGGACATGACATCTATAAAGATTTAGGCTCTTTATCTGGATATAAATGTAACTGGTACAGGTCTATCTTAATGCCTCTAAATCCCACAGTCCAACAAGTCACATTACCTTCTTTACCTATCGCTTTAGAAAATAAGGGATTTACATACCTGGGCATTCAAATTCGATCCAATTTGCAACTCATGATTAATGAGAATTTTAGTGCAACATAAATAAAAAAGATCTAAGTAGATGGTCCCCACTTCATGTTACTCTTTATGCGAGAGTTTCGTTATTAAAATGAATGTCCTCCCCCATATGAATTTCTTGTTTTCAATGCTTCCTCATTATTCTTTAAAACTTCTCTAGGATAGGGGGCAGCAAATTCACTATTGGATAAATAGCGTGCCCAATTTCAACTTCCTTCTACTCATCCCCACAATATAAGATATGCATATTTTTAGTAGATTTGGATAGAAAACACTCTGAACTGTTTGAATCATGTCTGTAAGTATAACAGAACTTATGTAGCAGGCAAAACCCCGAGGACTAACCATTATTTTTTTAAGTCACTGTCTGTTCAATGAGTTTTCATTGGAATACTGGATTTCTAATCACCCTGTTTTCAGTTCCTACCGCTTCCACTGGATGTCAACACTCTTTGGAAATAGGTTGAGGTTATTCCTTTGTGAAATGAAGAAGTAAGGCCACCTGGAAACAGTGTAACGTCATGTGTACTGTTTGAGAGTTGCGCAAGACTAGAAAAGTAGCGTTAGTTTGTTGATCTTCTGTATTGAAAACAGATAGACCCGTCTTCAATTTGATCGATTATTAACGTTTACAAATACCTTAAGTTGTATCACAAAAGTAGTTTGAAATGTTTTGGCAAAGTTTAGAGGTAATTTTTGAGATATTTTGTAGTGACTTTGCGCAAATTGGAAGCTGTATTTTTTTGGATCAACCGCGCCAAATAAATGGACAATTTGGATATATATGGATGGAATTAATCGAACAAAAGGACCATTTGTGATGTTTATGGGACATATTGGAGTGCCAACAAAAGAATCTCGTCAAAGGTAAGGCATGATTTATATTTTATTTCTGCGTTTTGTGTCGTGCCTGCAGTGTTGAAATATGCTACACTCTTTGTTTACTGTTGTGCTATCATCAGATAATAGCATCTTATGCTTTCGCCGAAAAGCCTTTTTGAAATCTGACATGGTGGCTGGATTCACAACGAGTGTAGCTTGAATTTGGTATCTTACATGTGTGATTTAATGAAAGTTTGATTTTATATCATTTTTATTTTATTTGGCGCTCTACATTTTCCCTGGCTATTGGCCAAGTGGGATGCTACCGTCCCACATATCCCAGAGAGGTTTTAAGGACATAAATAGACATCTCGGTGAGAAATGTCATTTGGAATGGTAAACGTCCTAAAATTATTATGGAGGGATTTCTCTACCCAACTTTAAACTTTGCTATTGGGCATTTAAGCTAAGGTCACTGAGTATTTGGCTTGAATCTTCATCTGATGTGCGTTGGCGGAAATAGAGGAGGCCAATTCTCACCCAATTAGAATTCAGGACCTTCCTTCTTCTGAGATAAAGCTAAAAACAGCCTCATCTTTTATGGGATCTATTGTAAAAAAAAAAATATCCCTTTGTTAATAGCTAGCTATCAAAATAAAACAAACACTTATGTTTGGTTCACCTCTCTTCATAGCTCTAACAAGCAAACAGACTTTATAACTGGTACTTGGTGGTCTCTTTTTTAATAGCAGCTAGCCAACTAACGCTAACTATGGACAGACAGCATAGCGATGAAGTAGCTTAACTTAGCTAGATAACTTGATAGAAAATGTTTATAACAAGGAAGAAAGGGAACTTACCCGAAATGCCCAGACAAATAGAATCGCCTGCCAGAGACTTTTTTCCCGCTGTCAAAGTAACTTTTCCACATTAAAACCATAAATATCAAGGACTCCTTCAGAGGGATATACTACAAAGCTGTATCAATGAGTTAGCCAGCTAACGTTGATTAACAACCAGAAATAACTGTTGATTTTCTTGTTCATTAAGAAAACCTATATGTGTTTGTGTTGTTCAGTGAATTAGACCAAGCCCAATTCAAGCATATCAACAAAACAAAAGAGAAAAAAAAGAAGATATTTAGGCAATTTAGCTGGCTACTTGAACCTGCTTTGTAGTATACCTCTCAGGTATACTACAAATACATTATATACATAGTCTTAGCAAGCTCTTTGGCAGCAAGCTAAGCTTTTTTAGCTATAATATTTACCTAGTTAGCTTTGCAAACGTTAACCCAGCTAGCTAACTAGCATCAAGTGTAGGCGATAGAAAAATGTCTTCTTGTTCTAACTGTGTCCATAGTGTACAGCAGCTGCCATAGAGCTCGCCAGCTTGTAATCCTAAAAACAGATATGAGTTAACTCTGGTTCGTTCAGTCCGTCCTATGGGGAAAGTTAATGGGGAAAGAATAGGGTGTTGGGATAAATGCAGAAAATAAGGTCTGAGGTTAACACAGGCTTAGGAGATCTTATACATTTGGTTCTGTGAGATAATATCATTCAGTTAACATGACCTTTATGAATTGTGAAGCCTTTTATGTGCTTTTTGTCCATTAAAGATGTCCATTAATTCTAATCCACATACCATGAAACTGAATCTCAAATAGACACACATTTCAGCAAATAACCTCCTGTTTCAAATAAACACAGGGTGTAAATGAGTTGTTTAGGAGTGTACTTCAGTGAGTACTGTAAAGATTACACAAAAGAAGAACATTATTGCCATGCATGAAACAGCAGGGTGATTTGACATGTTTGTAATGAACACGAGGGGCGACAGAGAGCTGGTTTCAAGCGCAGGGCGCAGCAGGTGTTTATTGCATAGGACCACAGGGGCAGGCAGAAGGCCATACACAGGGGGTCCAAAAGGGCAACAGTACAGGCAGAGAAAAGGCTAGTAAAGTAGTCCGGGAGATCAGGCAATAGGCTGATAACAGGAAATCCGACAGGCTAAAGTACAGGCAGGGAATAGGCAAAAGGCGTCTTTAGTGAGGCAGGCAAAAACTATCATACACGGGAGGATTAAATTACGGGGAAACCAGAGCTCTGAAGACGTGTGTCACAAAACAAACAATACCTCACAGTGACGGGGTGCAAATAACTGAACTAAATAGTGTGTGATAATGGCATACAGGTGTGTGAACAGGTGATTAGAATTCAGGTGATTGGGATCTGGAGAGTGAGCTGCGTTCAGTGGATCTAGGTGTTTGAGGGTGTGAGCTGGAAAGTGGCCTGGAAAGTGGGCTGCGTTCAGGGGATCTACGTGTTTGAGGGTGTGAATTGGAAGCAGACATTGCGATGTTCGGAAGCAGACATTGCAATGTTCGGCTTAACTAGTGGTATTCAATGTTTGTCCAGGGATGGATAAACATCTATGGTGAAGTGAAAGTGGGTAAGGGTTAAGGTTGACGGTTAAGCATAAACAACTCGACGATTAAGTTGCCCCTAGTGGATGGTTTTAAAGGCATCTCCCAATGTCCTGGGAACCTGGACAAACGTTGAATACTAAAGTCTATCTGGTGTGATCGTGTTGCAACTACGGGGGATACAAGGTGCAAGGAGGTGCAATAACTAAGAGAATGGTGCTGAAACCCAAAATAAGGGATATACATATGATATACAGCCTATAGTCTCTGCGATGGATTTGTTACTATAATGTTTATACTGGTCATACTGGTCACAATAAACAGTGTGGGAGGTTTTTCAACATTTTATTTAGCAAAAGCTGTTTGCAGTAAGGAAATAGACGCCTGGCTCAAATAGAAGCCTGTCTCTAATAAGCGTCGTTGTGTTCATTGATTGAAGCAAATAAACCCCTGGGCTATTAACTGATTTTCCCTTTCAGTCAGTCACTCGATATAACATACTATGGAGGCGTCAACGACCAATCATATTCACCTGAAGAAAACAGAAATCACGCCCAATGGGTGCCGAGCCCGCCCTCGGAAGCCTCGCCTTCCTAGCTATAATACCAGGGCTAGCATCCATTTCCTCAATTCTTTGCTCTTCAGCTCCCCTGAAGAAAGAATGAATCACGCAATCTTCAAACTGTTCATGCAGACGAAGACTATGAGATTTGGCTCCGGCTTAGGTGTCTTTTATTGGGGAGAGAGTACTCATCCCCCTAGTTGTTGCGAGTTTTTGGTCTTGGTTTCGGTTATGTGTTTGCTAAAAATCCACTACTTTCTGCTCTGCTTGTGTAGCCAGTGCTTCCTTGCTTGAGGTAGATGGCCAGTGGTTAAGTTCAAAAAGGCTAACCAGCCAAGTTTGAAACACCGACCAGGCCCTAGTGCTGTCCTGTTTACCTGGGGTGGCTTTGGCTCAGACCAATTGATGTGACCAATGTCGCCCACTGGGCTCAACTTCCATTGGATGTTGGGCCTACTTTGTGAGAAAGATTGGGGCTGCTGGCGAAGGGTCTTCCGGCAAAGCAACCTCGGGAATTGGGATGTCTGAGGCCGGGAAAGAGCAGTAGCGGTGGTCGGAGTTGACAGAGGTGTCATCCCAGGCCGAGTGAGGCTCACTCCGGTTTCTCTGGCCGTGTTCAGAGTCCAGATTCAAGGAATGATATACTATCCTTGGTTGGCTCTGGAGGGTTTTCAGAGTGTAAAATGGACGACATCATTCTGGGACAGTCTAAAGCCCCGGCTTTGGATTCGGCATGAGAGAGTGAACTATTAGGGCGGCAGATCACCTGGGGGTGGATTGACCGTCTTCTCCCCCGCAGCGGATTTCCTCCAAGTTTTGGGGAAGGTATTTAGCTCTTGTCCCTGCAGCGGTGAAGTGTCGCTTATCCCTGTTTAAAGATTTCACCGACGAGCAAAAGTACACCTGGAATGTCCTTCATTCAGCCATGCTGGTGCTACCAGGTTATGGCGAATTAATGAATGTACATGGTATGGAAGAAGGGGCTCATTTGCACACCGCCTATGGATGGAAGAGTGTGAAAAGCTGTCATCAAGGCAAAGGCTAGCTACTTTAAAGAATCTCAAATATAAAATACATTTTGATTTGTTTAACACTTTTCTGGTTTCTACATAATTCCATATGTGTTATTTCATAGTTTTGATGTCTTCACTACTTTCTACAATGTAGAAAAAAGTAAAATAAAATAAAAACCTTGAATGAGTAGGCGTATTCAAACTTTTGACTGGTACTGTATATATACAGTGCCTTCAGAAAGTATTCATACCCTTGACTTATTCCACATTTTGTTGTTGCTGCCTGAATTCAAAATGGATTTAAAAGAAATGCTCACCCATTTACCCACAATCCCCGTAATGACAAAGTGAAAATGTATTTTTTTGCAAATTTACTGAAAATGAAACACAGAAATATCTCATTTACATGAGTATTCATACCCCTGAGTCAATACATATTATAATCACTTTTTGTAGTGGTTAAAGCTTTCTGGGTAAGTCTCGAAGAGCTTTACTCACCTGGATTATAAACTTTTTGCCCATTGTTCTTTATAAAATTCTTCAAGCTCGGAAAATTTGGCTGTTGATCATTGCTAGAAAACCATTATCAAGTCTTGCCATAGATTTTTGGCCCCTCAGGAACATTCACTATCTTCTTGGTAAGCAACTCCAGTGTAGATTTTGTCTTGTGTTTTAGGTTATTCTCCTGCTGAAAGGTGAATTAATCTCCCAGTGTCAGGTGCAAAGCAGACTGAACCAGATTTTCCTCTAGGATTTTGCCTGTGCTTAGCTCCATTTTTTTCCTTTTTTTTAATCATAAAAAACTCTCCAGTCCTTAATGATTATAAGCATACCCATAATATGATGCAGCCACCACTATGCTTGAAAATATGGAGATGGGTAGTGTGTAATGTGTTGTATTGGATTTGCCCCAAAAAGTGAATTGCTATGCCAAATGTTTTGTAGAATTACTTTAGTGCCTTGTTTTATACAGGATGCATGTTTTGGGATATTTTTATTCTGTACAAGCTTCCATCTTTTCACCCTATCAATTAGGTCAGTATTGTATAAAATTGTTGTTCCATCGTCAGTTTTCTCCTATCACAGCCATTAAACTGTAACTGTTATAATTAACCTGTTGAGGACAGAGGGCGCTGTTTTCACTTTGGGGGAAAATCGTGCCCAATTTAAACGGCCTCGTACTCAATTCTTGCTCGTACAATATGCATATTATTATGACTATTGGATAGAAAACACTCTCTAGTTTCTAAAACCGTTTGAATTATATCTGTGAGTAAAACAGAACTCATTTTGCAGCAAACTTCCTGATAGGAAGTGGAAAATCTGAAATCGATGCTCTGTTCTAGGGCCTGCCTATAAATGTCCTTGATATTTATTAGTATACATGCACTTCATACGTCTTCCACTAGATGTCGACAGGCAGTGAGAGAAGAAATGGAGTGTATAACTTGATCTGGGGTCGAATAAAAGCTCTTTGTATAACGTGTCACCAGTTTCCTGTTTTCTGGAGCGCGCGCAAAGGGACCTGGTATTGCCTTCTGAAAAGCTGTCGTTATAGACGACTAATATCTCCGGCTTTGATTTTATTTGATAAATGTGACAATATCATCGTAAAGTATGTTTTTACAATATAGTTTTATTAGATTATTGAAATTTATTCGGGACGTTAGGCGTGTTGTGTTGTGTGCCTTTGTTCAGGAAGGAGAGCTTCGCGCTACTTTGCTAGCTTTCCGTGCTAATTGACTGGAGAAGAGGACATTCTAAAACCAAACAACGATTGTTCTGGACAAAGGACCCCTTGTACAACATTCTGATGGAAGATCATCAAAAGTAGGACCCATTTTATGATGCTATTTCATATATCTGTCGAACATGTTGTACTAGTAGTTTGCACCCAGATTTTGGGCACGCTCTCGCTATAACTAAGCTGGATGTCGTAATGAAGTTATTTTTAGAATTCTAACACGGCGATTGCATTAAGAACTAGTGTATCTATCATTTCCTATACAACATGTATTTTCTAGTAACGTTTATGAATAGTTATTTGGTCAGAATAGTTGAGTGTCATAAAAATATCTGCACATTCTGAGAAAAAGATGCTACGTTAGCACAATGTATAACCACTGATTTCAGCTCTAAATATGCACATTTTCGAACAAAACATAAGTGTATGTATAACCTGATGTTATAGGACTGTCATCTGATGAAGGTTTATGAAGGTTAGTGAAAATTAATATCTTTTGCTGGTTTATTCCCTATCGCTAACGTGCCTATTGCTATCGCTAACGTGCCTTGATGAATGAATGCGGTAGTGTGGTAGGCTATTGTAGTAAGCTAATATAATGCTATATTGTGTTTTCGCTGTAAAACACTTAAAAAATCGGAAATATTGGCTGGATTCACAAGATGTTTGTCTTTAATTTGCTGTACACCATCGATTTTTCAGAAATGTTTTATGATGAGTATTTAGGTATTTGACGTTGGTGTCTGTAATTACTCTGGCTGCTTCGGTCCTATTTGTGACGGTAGCTGTGATGGTAGCTGCAATGTAAAACTGATTTATACCTCAAATATGCACATTTTTCGAACAAAACATAGATTTATTGTATAACATGTTATAAGACTGTCATCTGATGAAGTTGTTTCTTGGTTAGTTTGGTTGGTTCTTGGTTAGTTAGGTTGGCTTTGTGCATGCTACCTGTGCTGTGAAAAATGTCTGCCCTTTTTTGTATTTGGTGGTGAGCTAACATAAATATATGTGGTGTTTTCGCTGTAAAACATTTAAAAAATCGGACATGTTGACTGGATTCACAAGATGTGTATCTTTCATTTGCTGTATTGGACTTGTTAATGTGTGAAAGTTAACCTGTCTGGCACCGGGGTTCCGCTAGCGGAACTCCTCCCACATTCCACTGAAAAGGCAGAGCGCGAAATTCCAAAAATATTTTTGAGAAATATTTAACTTCTTATGGCTGCAAGCCCGACGTCGGTACACTTATGACAACAGCCAGCTCAAGTGCAGGGCGCGAAATTCAAAATATATATTTTTTAAATATTTAACTTTCACACATTAACAAGTCCAATACAGCAAATGAAAGGTACACATCTTGTGAATCCAGCCAACATGTCCGATTTTTTAAATGTTTTACAGCAAAAACAGCATGTATATTTATGTTAGCTCACCACCAAATACAAAAAAGGACAGACATTTTTCACAGCACAGGTAGCATGCACAAAGCCAACCTAACTAACCAAGAACCAACCAAACTAACCAACAAACAACTTCATCAGATGACAGTCTTATAACATGTTATTCAATAAATCTATGTTTTGTTCGAAAAATGTGCATATTTCAGGTATAAATCATAGTTTACATTGCAGCTACAATCAGAAATTGCACCGAAAGCAGACAAAATAATTACAGACACCAACGCCAAATAACTAAATACTCATCATAAAACATTTCTGAAAAATACATAGTGTACAGCAATTGAAAGACAGGCATCTTGTGATTCCAGACAATATTTCCGATTTATCAAGTGTTGTACAGCGAAAACACAATATAGCGTTATATTAGCTTACCACAATAGCCAAAAACACAAGCAATTTCCCAGTAGCAAAAGTAAGCGATCGTAACAAACAAGCAAAAGATATATAATTTTTGACTAACCTTGATTTTCTTCCTCAGATGACAGTCCTATAACATCAGGTTATACATACACTTATGTTTTGTTCGAAAATGTGCATATTTAGAGCTGAAATCAATGGTTACACATTGTGCTAACTTAGCTACTTTTTCCCACTACGTCCGGATTTTTCCTGACACTTTTTCTGACACACATATTCTGACCAAATAGCTATTCATAAACATAACTAAAAAATACATGTTGTATAGGAAATGATAGAGCCATTAGTTCTTAATGAAATCGCAGTGTTAGAATTCTAAAAATAATTTCATTACGATATGCAGCTTCGGTATAGCTAGAGTACCCAAACGTTGGGCGCCCACGACTAGTTCACATGTACGACAGATATATGAAATAGCATCATAAAATGTTTCTTACTTTTGCTGATCTTCCATCAGAATGTTGGACAAGGTGTCCTTTGTCCAGAACAATCGTTGTTTGGATTTAGAACGGCAACTTTCCCTCTTCAATTAGCAAGCACACTAGCCAGGTGGCACGACGCTCTCCATGTCAACAAACGGAAGAGAACGGAACACGGCAAAACTCCCGAAAAATTTTCAATAATCTGATGAAACTATATTGACAAAACATACTTTACGATGATATGGTCACATGTATCAAATAAAATCAAAGCCGGAGATATTAGTCGACTATAACGGCAGCTAAACAGAAGGCAAATCCATGTCCCCCTGCGCGCTCTCTAGAAAACCGGAAATGAGGGACACGTCATACAAAGAGGATTTATTCCACTTCAGACCAAGATAAACACGAAATTTCTTCTCTCACCGCCTCTTGACATCCAGGGGAAGGTGTATGAAGTGCACGTATACTCTTACGTATCATGCCCATGTATAGGCAGGAAGTAGAACAGAGCATCGATTTCAGACTTTCCACTTCCTGGTCAGGAAGTTTGTGCCAAATGAGTTCTGTTTGACTCACAGATATAATTCAAACGGTTTTAGAAACTAGAGAGTGTTTTCTATCCAATAGTAATAATAATATGCATATTGTACGAGCAAGAATTGAGTACGAGGCCGTTTGAAATGGGCACCTTTAATCAGAGCTACTCAATACTGCCCCTGCAGCCATAAAAAGTTAATGTCACCATTGGTCTCATGGTGAAATCCCTGAGCGGTTTCCTTCCTCTCCGGCAACTTAGTTAGGAAGGATGACTGTATCTTTGTAGTGACTGGGTGTAATGATACACTATGCAAAGTGTAGTTAATAACTTCACCATGCTCAAAGGGATATTCAATGTCTGCTTTTTCCATTTTTACCCATCTACCAATAGGTGCTCTTCTTTGTGAGGCATTGGAAAACCTTCCTGGTCTTTGTGGTTGAATCTGTGTTTGCACTGAGGTGCAAACACAGAGGTGCACCTCTTCTGAAAGGTTGCATTTGACGGCTAGGGGTTTACCCTCGAACCTGATTATGACTATACAGTTGGCGCATGCGCCTTTTATGAGAGGATTGCATACATATAAGTGGAGAGCGTTTGAGGTTCGCTTTATGCACGAATGGATAGGACCAATGATATCCGTGTTGGTGAGCTTTTTGTCTGTTTCGCTAATCCAGCTCGGGATAGGACGTTTTCTAAGCAACGTCTCTCATTGGATTGTGGAATCTCTCTCTCTCTCTGACGTATGAAAGCAAAGCACAACGGTTGCCTAGCGGTGTGTGTGTTCACACTAGAGGTGTGGTGGCTCCTTGGGCATTGTCCAGGGCATAACAATTGGTGATATCTCTGCTGCAGCGAGTTGGGGTTTGCGACACACCTTTGAGGTTTTATCGCTTGGATGTAACTGCTCCAAGTGTGGCTGATTGTGTTTTTATTGCTGGGCCCGTGATTGGGTGTTAGGCAGGAAGCAGGTTGCACATTTATCCAGGTTACCACAGTTCCCAGTAGGTTTGAGCCTTCAAATGAAAGTTTATTCGCCATGTGCGCCGAATACAACAGGTGTAGACCTTACAGTGAAATGCTTACTTACAGGCTCAAACCAACAGTGCAAAAAGGTATTAGGTGAACAATAGGTAAGTAAAGAAATAAAAACAACAGTAAAAAGACAGTGAAAAATAACAGTAGCGAGGCCATAACAGTAGCGAGGCTACATACAGGCACCGGTTAGTCGGGCTGATTGAGGTAGTATGTACTTGTAGATATGGTTAAAGTGACTATGCATATGTGATAAACAGAGAGTAGCAGTAGCGTAAAAGAGGAGTTGGCGGGTGGTGGGTGGCGGGACACAATGCAGATAGCCCGGTTAGCAAATGTGCAGGGGCACTGGTTGGTCGGGCCAATTGAGGTAGCATGTACATGAATGTATAGTTAAAGTGACTATGCATATATGATAAACAGAGAGTAGCAGCAGCGTAAAAGAGGGGTTGGGGGGAAGGGGCACACAATGCAAATAGTCCGGGTAGCCATTTGATTACCTGTTCAGGAGTCTTATGGCTTGGGGGTAAAAACTGTTGAGAAGCCTTTTTGTCCTAGACTTGGCACTCCGGTGTCTTTTGCCATGCGGTAGTAGAGAGAACAGTCTATAACTGGGGTGGCTGGGGTCAATGACAATTTTTAGGGCCTTCCTCTGACACCGCCTGGTGTAGAGGTCCTGGATGGCAGGCAGCTTAGCCCCTGCGATGTACTGGGCCGTACACACTACCATCTGTAGTGCCTTGCGGTCAGAGGCCGAGCAATTGAATTTGGATTTACCAAATGGAGGGCGAGGGAGAGCTTTGTACATGTCTCTGTGTGTGGAGTACAGGTGATCTAGAATTTTTTTCCCTCTGGTTGCACATTTAACATGTTAATGGAAATTAGGTAGAAATTATTTAAGTTTCCTTGCATTAAAGTCTCCGGCCACTAGGAGCGCCGCCTCTGGGTGAGTCGTTTCCTGTTTGCTTATTTCCTTATACAGCTGACTGAGTGCGGTCTTAGTGCCAGCATCTGTCTGTGGTGGTAAATAAACAGCTACGAAATGTATAGCTGAAAACTCTCTAGGCAAGTAGTGTGGTCTGCAATTCACCATAAGATACTCTACCTCAGGCGAGCAAAATCTAGAGACTTCCTTAGATTTCGTGCACCAGCTGTTGTTTAAAAATATGCACAGACCGCCCCCCCCCCCCCCCCCCCCTCGTCTTACCGGAGTGTGCTGTTCTGTCTTGTCAGTGCTGCGTATATCCCGCTAGCTGAATATCCATGTCATCATTCAGCCACGATTCCGTGAAACATAGGATATTACAGTTTTTGATGTCCCATTGGTAGGATATTCATGATCATACCTCGTCTAATTTATTGTCCAATGATTGCACGTTGGTGAGTAATATTGACGGTAACGGCAGCTTTCCCACTCGCCTTCTGCAGATCCTTATGAGGCATCCCGCTCTGTGTCCTCTGTACCTGCGTCTCTTCCTCTTGCAAATAACTGGGATGTTGGCCTTGTCGGGTGTTCAGAGAATGTCCTGCTTGTTGAAGAAAAAATCTTAGTCTAATCCGAGGTGAGTGATCGCTGTCCTGATATCCAGATGCTCTTTTTTGCCGTAAGATACGGTTGCCGAAACATTATGTACAAAATAAGTTACAAATAACGCGAAAAAAACACATAATAGCACAATTGGTTGGGTGCCTGTAAAACTGCTGCCATTTCTTCCGGCGCCACTTGGGCACATTATCAGGGTTACCACAGTCTCCTGTAGGTTTCAGCCTTAGGCTGCTGTGGCACTGCACAAGTACACAGGTTACTGCAGGTTTCCTTTAGGTTTGAGCCTCTGGCTGCCATGGTTCATTGACTCTGGTCAATGCTATGCAGTGCGCGTGTGCGCTTTACCAAGTCACAACAGGTGTTGTTTTGGACTTGTGCTTTCATGTATGAGTTCTGACATTTCAGGCTTGCAAGGTAAGTATTGTTCTTGGAACCGTAGGGTCTATGGACTTGGGCTGTAGTGGCGGCGTGTCAGTGTGCATTGCCAAGTTGCAGCAGGTTCTGGTTCCCTATATGAGGCTGTGACAGTTCAGCCCTCATGATGCTCTGACAGTTCAGGTGTCTTGGTTAAGTTTTAGGGAAAAATGTGGCTTCTGTAACCCTTTTTTGAAGCCGGTGGAACCTGTATGTGTTTGGGCTGCCATGGGCCTCCTAGTTTGGTAACCTCTGAGCCGGCTTGGGGCGTGATTGTATGTCCCCGTAGAATGTTATACAGAGTGACCGACTGAAAGGAAGTATACAGTTATGAATATAACCACTGTTCCCTGAAAGAGGGAATGAGGTGTAACATGTTTTTTCCCAGCGGGATTTCTGCTCGCTGAAATGGGTGCAAGCCTGTTGGGTGTGATTTCATTTTTCTTCCAGTGAATATGATTGGTCGTTGACTCCCATATAGTATGTTATACCTCATTCCCTTCTTTAGGGAACAGTAGTTATATTATAACCGTATGTTTTACGGTAATAATTTGAATGTCCTGTTGCTTCAGGATTATTTTCCTGTTGTAGCAAACTGTTTCAAATTAGATCCTATATCTGGATCCTAAAGATTTGGTTCTGTTTTGTCTTGAAGTGGAGCAGAATTTATCACAACAAAGGATCTGAATGAAAAGTTCTGATAAACTGTCAGCTATTAGCATACTGTTGATAATACAAAAGTATTGTACTATTCAAATGACTCTTCAATCTACCCGCCGTGGCTGGTGGTTTTTGCAGATTGTATTCTTGTCTTAAGTCTCCCCATCCATTTTCAATGTATCGTGGTTTTTAAACAGGAGAATTGAATAAATTTGGCTTTTTCTACAATGTTGTGCTTATGAGTTTCTGTCTCGAAATAGCCAGCATCGACGTAGGCATACGAGAACGGCCTGTGTATGGTAATTGTGAAGGAGTTGTGCGGTAGTATTGATCAGTTTCTTTAACACTGATTGCTGCCTGCCAGCATGGAAGTTCTGGAATCACATTTCTATTCCTCAAAGATGGGATGTCATCCAGAACCTATTTGAGGTTTGTAATTCACACAAACGTTTGAGCTGTATATGTTCACTCACCTAGATTTATTGTAAATTTATCTTAAGTGAAATCAAAGTTTATCCATTGATAGGAGTTCAAGTGTTTTACAATTCCATTACTGTAGGACTCCAGAGTAGCGCAGTGGTCTAAGGCACTGCATCTCAGTGCAAGTGTCCCTGGTTTGAATCCAGGCTGAATCATATCTGGCTGTAATGGGGAGTCCCATAGGGTGGTGCACAATTGGCCCGGGGTAGGCTGTTATTGTAAATAAGAATTTGTTCTTAACTGACTTGCCTAGTAAAATAAATAAAAGGACTGGGATTCAATCCAACCACGCTATGTCAACACTGCACATTTTATAGGCAATGTTGGTAAACACTGCATATGTCGGCTCAATCCACATTTTCATTGTGTTTTTTCGACCTCATAATGTGGAAATATAATTTAAAAATACAGGGAAATAATGTTTTTGAATGCACTTCCCTTAAAAAAAGTCCACACTACTCTGAAGTGTTGAAGGCAACACATAACTCATCTGCCACAGCAGTGATCTTTAGGGCACAGTTTGTTCATAACACCTTTTGAAATGTATACATTGGCTTTAAAAGCAGTGACACTAGAAACCACTGCAAAGAACAGCTGACAAGTAACAAGTCTGACAATAAGACTACACAGAACTCTCCTCTGAAGATCCAGGTTTAGGTTATTCTAGGTGGGCTTATAGTGCCATCTATTGGGACAATTGCACAGGGTGAATTCTCTCACAGTTCTGCAATGCTGTGAAACCATTAACCAAGAACTCGAAAGGGAGGACTGTTTTACACGTCTTCAGAATGAGGTAATACAGTACAGAAAGTGCAAATAGAGCAATATAAACATGTTAATCTGTCGCAGTATGATTATAAATAAATACAAACATTCAAATAATTTAAAAGGCTTTATTCGTTTGGTAACAGCTTAAACAGCAGGAAAGCAGTATACTGTGCAACATATTTGTTTGTTTTACATTAATATCCTGTATGTTACTTTGTAATTGCAGAAGTTATGGCTCTTTTGCATTGCAATCTGGCCAATTCACTGTGAATTGATTTTGTATAAGTATCCAAAAATATTGAACTACAGTATAAACAACCATGACTATCTGCAGACCCCAGCCTAAAACCAAAACAATGTTAATCTTTCTAAATGTTTATCTTATTCATATACAACAATACAATGAGCTTAAACATGTTATATAAAGGTAGGGTGTGGGTCAGGGGCAGCATTAGATAATGCCTTGTGTTGTACAGAATTTCTCATAATACAATAAGAAGAGAGGTTAAAGAGTATGTTAAATATATAAGCAACTATATAGATAAAGCAACTACATAGATTAAGCAACTACTGTACGTCAATCAATCACATTTATTTATAAAGCCCTTTTTACATCAGCCGATGTCACAAAGTGCTATACAGAAACCTAGCATAAAATGTAGAAGCACGGCTTATACGTAACAAATAAAAAAGGTGAAAATTGTGGTCCATCCAGATTTCAATTTTAGTCAACAACCGGTTGCAACCCAGTCACAGTCTTGTACTCTTGGAGTCAAAGTGCCTTAACATGTACTGGGTCAAAGACGAGAGGTGTAAATTTGGTGTCCGAAGGCCATTCATTTTACAGAAAAATCTAAATATGTGTGAATATAATATTAAATCACTCAACTCTTACCCTTCTTTTCACCCAGAAATATTTGTGTTGCAAACTATTAAATTAAGGGAGTTAATGAGCTCTAAAGTGTCAAAATGTCCTTCAGTGTAACTGTCCGGGTAAAAATTCTAATGACAAAAGTGTTTTTAAAATGTAGAAATTCATCCTAAAAATATAAATGAACACCCATGGCCGTGTTAGTGTTTGCAACAATATATAGAATAATGGGCGACATACTGTATCTAAAAAATATTTTAAAACTTTAATAACTTTTGTCCGGAATTTTGAGTTTCATCAATGTCATTCAGTATAACAGGTAAGGTAAGGTAAAAAGCCATTTTAAAGCATATCACATGATGGTAATCATGTGACAGTGTGTGACATCACAAAGAAGACCCATTGAAGACCCTCTATCAATGTGATGAGGTGAGTAAATCTCTCTGAAATATTTGATGATTTCACCTTTTCACCCTTTAGTAACCTTTGTAACGAAAATGCATGTCCTTCAGTACAACACTGAAAATATACTTTTAATCTTATTATTTTATAAAAAGCTCTATTAAATATAAAAAAGTAAGGATAATCTTTATAGGTCAATGTCATTAATTTATATAGATGGCCAAGGAACTGCCTGTTAAATATGTTTATGCATGAAATCCATCCTTAAGTATCACGCTTTTGTTCTTCAGCACAACAAAAGTTTCATGTTATACCACAATGTCACCCGTTATGCTGAATGACAGTAGCTTTGTTATCCATGTTTTCACTAGTTTACAACATTTAATCATGCAATTCATATTTACTTGTTGTATGAATACTGAATATTATCATTGTAAACTATTTTATGACATTTTAAGGTATTTCATGGTACATTATCTTTATGCTGTAGATGCCGTTGTCTAATAAGGAGTGGCTGCACGGCACAGACAAAGATTAATGCAGATCCAGTTGCTAGGGAGGAAAGACTAGCCAGAAGAAAAGCAAGGTATTGTTTTCATGGTTTCATGCTACTGTCAGCAACAGAATAGGATATAACAGGATATAAAGCTGGGTGGATAATACTTAACATTAAGTTGCACTATTACACTGTAGTTAATGTTTTATTGCACTGCAGTTAAGGTATAACTGATGGATTATATTAGTTAATATAATATTACACACACACACACAATTATGGATTAAAAATGGATTTTGGTTAATAGCTGCTTCATTTGTGTACCTGCATTAAATAGAAATTGACCAGTTACAGTGTAACAATGTATAATTATAACATTAACTATCATGTAATAATTGTGTAATAATGCAATTTAATGCAACGTAAAGTGTTGCCACAGGCTCAAATTATAGTAAAGTGATTATTATTAACATTAGCAATGAAATAGTAACAAAACATGTTTGGGAGAGAAAAGGAGAGGGAGTTGATTTAACTTTTAAACTTTGATTAAGTGTTATCATTGTATAGCCTACTTTTAATAGACTACTAATAACATTTCATGGATGTGAATCCTATTCTGTGCCAGTGTCATAACTATTACATTTTCGTTTTTTAGCTATCAGATAAGAAAGAAGGATGTCAATCCTGATCATCCACCCATCCATACAATGACACAATCTGATGCTGAAAAAGAGGGAAAAATGTAGATTAAATTAGAGGAGGCACCATGAAAGAATCAAACAAATGAATGTGGTGATGAACTTAACTGCAGTATCCACTGGAGGAAACTCTTTTGAGCAGCCCCCTGAACAACTTGTACAAGTACAACATGAACCTGCACCTCCAGAACTGGAGCAACCATCTGAGTCCTTGAAAAATACTATTGTGGCTACTAATAATAGTTCATAGGATCATTATTGTTGTTGCTGAAGGAATCACATTTAATCAATATTTATGGGCCGTAGTGATATGTGTCATTCAGGGTAACAAAATATTGTCGTACAGTATAACACCAGTATTTTATATTAAAATGCAATAACTTTGTTTTGTTGACTCAGATAGACAAAAACAAATCTCAAAGGATGAATTGAAAGATATTTTTGTCGATTTTACAATTTCTTTCAGTGTAAGGCAGGAAGTTTATGTAAAAAACCTTCAATAAATTTTGAGTTGTACCTGTGACACATAAAATATGTGGTATTCAAAATAAAATAATGTCATATTTTCTGGGTAGTTATATTTCTGCCAGTCTAAGCATGGATATAACCTTGGAATTATGAAAAATGGACATACATTTTTTTTTAACACTTAGTGTTATACTGAATGACATTTTACTGGGGTACATTCATATGAATCACAACATTTTTATTATTGGCTTTATTCTTGAATATAACTAATATAAGGGCATATGTGACACTCCAATGAACATAAAAAAGGATTTGAAGGGAATTGTAATTGCTGTTTTATTTTTTTGCTACTTTGAAAACCTTATACGTCTTTGACCCAGTTTACAAAATACATTTTGTATTTTTTGGGCCAAATCAATTCATAGAGCTGAAGATTTGCACTGTAGTGCGATTTTAATTGAGCGGTAATTTCTGATTGAGCCGACAGCACCTTCTTTGAATGCAGTCTCCGCAAATGCGGGAACATTATCTTTACATTTCTATTGAGCTTTAGCGCAGGTCTTCAGCGCTACAGATTGAATCAAGGCCTTGGTATCAGTCCTTTCAGAGTTCTCCCTCTGTCTGTCTACATGTGCTGGGAATCCATGATGTCCAGATACTTCGCCTCGATTACCCTTGGCAGCAGGTTAGTCCTGGTGAAGAGATACAGAGACACATTAAACCCAATTAATTCAAAATCAAACTCACTACTGTAGTAAGTGTCATTGAACTACAGTCTTGGTTGTTTTCAATGGTAAATACACCTGTTATACTCTTTGTTAATAAAAAGCCACAACAATCAATTATTGGTGATCTTGAATATTTAACCACGGGAATCAACCCAGCATGTTTTTCTAACCACTAGAGGCTACTGCTACCCTTTGTTCAAAGCCGAAAGCCCCTGGTTCAGATTCCCAGTTTTTTGTGGACTTCTCTGCCCCCTGCTGGTCAGGAGGTACAATAAAATGTGTTCTATTTAATTATGTAACTGTTACCTGATGGGAATGAGTAGGATCATCAAGAAGGGGAAGATCATCTTAATATAGGGCAGAGGGTACATGCCAAACGCACACAGGATGATCAACTGCAGTATCTGCAGGGCTGTGAAGAAGTGCACCTTCTTCTGGGGCACCCTCCGAATGTAGTGGGTGGGAGGGTAGGAAGTCTGAGGGGAGGGAGAGGAGATGGTTTAACATCATGGTTGACTAGGACGTCTGAGGGGAGGCAGAGGGAGAGGAGATGGTTGAACATCATGGTAGACTAGGACGTCTGAGGGGAGAGAGAGGAGATGGTTTAACATTGTGGGTGACTAGGACTTCAGAGGGGAGAGAGATGGAGAAGAGATGGTTTAACATCTTGGTTGACTAGGACCTCTGACGGGAGGCAGAAGGAGAGGAGATGGTTTAACATCATGGTTGACTAGGACATCTGAGGGGAGGGAGAGGAGATGGGGGAAGATCTTCAATGGTAAGTGATTTATTTTATCGCTATTTCTGACTTTTGTGACACCTCTGCTGGTTTGGAAAATGTTTTTAATGCTTTTGAGTGTGGGGCGCTGTCCTCAGATTATCTCATGGTATGCTTTCACCGTAAAGCCTTTTTGACATCTGACAAGGCGGTTGGATTAACAAGAAGTTAAGCTTTTAAACAATGTAAGACACTTGTATTTTCATGAATGTTTAATATTACTATTTTTGTATTTTGAATTTCGCGCTCTGCAATTTCACCTGATGTTGTCGAGGTGGGACGCTAGTGCCCCACCTATCCCAAAGAAGTTTAACATCATGGTTGACTAGGACATCTGAGGGGAGGGAGAGGAGATGATTTAACATCATGGTTGACTAGGATGTCTGAGGGGAGGCAGAGGGAGAGGAGATTGTTGAACAACATGGTTGACTAGAACATCTGAGGGGAGGGAGAGGAGATGGTTTAACATCATGGTTGACCAGGACGTCTGAGAGGAGGCAGAGGGAGAGCAGATGGATTAGCATCATGGTTGACTGGGACGAGTGAGGGGAGGCAGAAGGAGAGGAGATGGTTTAACATCATGGTTGACTAGAATGTCTGAGGGGAGGTAGAGAAAGAGGAGATTGTTTAACCCTTTTAGCTGCTCTGCTATTCACCATTATATCACTTATTGCAAATATAGATATATATTTCTACAACAAGGACGACGCACAATACATTCTCCAAACACCCCACAGGGCCGACATCCCAGTTATTTGCAAGAGGAAGCGACGAAGGTACAGAGAGCCGGATGCCTCGTAAGGACCCGGAGAAGGAGACAGGGAAAGCTGCCGTTACTGTCAATACTACTCGCCAACTTGCAATCATTGGACAACAAATTAAACGAGGTACGATCACGAATGTCCTACCAACGGGACATCAAAAACTGTAATATCCTATGTTTCACGGAATCGTGGCTGAATGACGACATGGATATTCAGCTAGCGGGATATACACTGCACCGGCAAAATAGAACAGCACACTCCGGTAAGCCGAGGGGGGGCGGTCTGTGCATATTTTTAAACAACAGCTGGTGCACGAAATCTAAGGAAGTCTCTAGATTTTGCTCGCCTGAAGTAGAGTATATTGTGATAAATTGCAGGCCACTACTTGTCTAGAGAGTTTTCAGCTATACTTTTCGTGGCTGTTTCATTTACCACCACAGACAAATGCTGGCACTAAGACCGCACTCAGTCAGTTGTATAAGGAAATAAGCGAACAGGAAACCACTCACCCAGAGGCGGCGCTCCTAGTGGCCAGAGACTTTAATGCAGGGAAACTTAAATCAGTTCTACCAAATTTCTATCAACATGTTAAATGTGCAACCAGGGGGAAAAAAATTCCAGATCACCTTTACTCCACACACAGAGATGCGTACAAAGCTCTCCCTCGCCCTCCATTTGGTAAATCCGACCACAACTCTATCCTCCTGATTCCTGCTTACAAGCAAAAATGAAAGCAGGAAGCACCAGTGACTCGGTCTATAAAAAAGTGGTCAGATGAAGCAGATGCTAAACTACAGGACTGTTTTGCTATCACAGACTGGAACATGTTCCGGGATTCTTCCAATGGCATTGAGGAGTACACCACATCAGTCACTGGCTTTATCAATAAGTGTATCGAGGACGTCGTCCCCACAGTGACTGGACGTACATATCCCAACCAGAAGCCATGGATTACAGACAACATTCGCACTGAGCTAAAGGGTAGAGCTGCTGCTTTCAAGGTGCAGGACTCTAACCCGGAAGCTTACAAGAAATCCTGCTATGCCCTGCGACGAAACATCAAACAGGCAAAGCGTCAATACAGGGCTAAAATTGAATCATACAACACCGGCTATGACGCTCGTCTTATGTGGCAGGGCTTGCAAACTATTACAGACTACAAAGGGAAGCACAGCCGCGAGCTGCCCGTGACATGAGCCTACCAGACGAGCTAAATTACTTCTATGTTCGCTTCGAGGCAAGCTACACTGAGGCATGCATGAGAGCATCAGCTGTTCCGGACAACTGTGTGATCACACTCTCCATAGCCGACGTGAGTAAGACCTTTAAACAGGTCAACATACACAAGGCTGCGGGGCCAGACAGATTACCAGGATATGCGCTCCGGCATGTGCTGACCAACTGGCAGGTGTATTCACTGACATTTTCAACATGTCCCTGATTGAGTCTGTAATACCAACATGTTTAAAGCAGACCACCATAGTCCCTGTGCCCAAGAACACAAAAGCAACCTGCCTAAATGACTACAGACCCGTAGTCATTTAGGAACCTGCCTAAATGACTGCAGACCCTACAGACGTCCATAGCCATGAAGTGCTTTGAAAGGTTGGTAATGGCTCACATCAACACCATTATCCCAGAAACCCTAGACCCACTCCAATTTGCATACCGCCCAAACAGATCCACACATGATTGAATCTCTATTGCACTCCACACTGCCCATTCCCACCTGGACAAAAGGAACAGTTATGTGAGAATGCTATTCATTGACTACAGCTCAGCGTTCAACACCATAGTACCCTCAAAGCGCATCACTAAGCTAAGGATCCTGGGACGAAACACCTCCCTCTGCAACTGGATCCTGGATTTCCTGACAGGCCACCCCCAGGTGGTGAGGGTAGGTAGCAACACATCTGCCATGCTGATCCTCAACACTGGAGCTCCACAGGGGTGCGTGCTCAGTCCTCTCCTGTACTCCCTGTTCACCCACGACTGCATGGCCAGGCACGACTCCAACACCATCATTAACTTTGCAGACGACACAACAGTGGTAGGCCTGATCACCGACAACGACGAGACAGCCTATAGGGAGGAGGTCAGAGACCTGGCCGGGTGGTGCCAGAATAACAACCTATCCCTCAACGTAACCAAGACTAAGTAGATGATTGTGGACTACAGGAAAAGGTGGACCGAGCACTCCCCCATTCTCATCGACAGGGCTGTAGTGGAGCAGGTTGAGAGCTTCAAGTTCCTTGGTGTCCACATCACCAACAAACTAGAATGGTCCAAACACACCAAGACAGTCGTGAAGAGGCCACGACAAAGCCTGTTCCCCCTCAGGAAACTAAAAAGATTTGGCATGGGTCCTGAGATCCTCAAAAGGTTCTACAGCTGCAACATTGAGAGCATCCTGACTGGTTGCATCACTGCCTGGTACGGCAATTGCTCGGCCTCTGACCGCAAGGCACTATAGAGGGTAGTGCGTATGACCCAGTACATCACTGGGGCTAAGCTGCCTGCCATCCAGGACCTCTACACCAGGCAGTGTCAGAGGAAGGCCCTAAAAATTGTCAAAGACCCCAGTCATAGACTGTTCTCTCTACTACTGCATGGCAAGCGGTACCGGAGTGCCAAGTCTAGGACAAAAAGGCTTCTCAACAGTTTTTACCCAAAGGCCACAAGACTCCTGAACAGGTAATCAAATGGCTACCCGGACTATTTGCACTGTGTGCCCCCCTCAACCCCCCCAACCCCTCTTTTTACGCTGCTGCTACTCTCTGTTTGTCATATATGCATAGTCCCTTTAACTATACATTCATGTACATACTACCTCAATTGGGCCGACCAACCAGTGCTCCCACACATTGGCTAACCGGGCTATCTGCATTGTGTCCCGCCACCCACCACCCACCAACCCCTCTTTTACGCTACTGCTACTCTCTGTTCATCATATATGCATAGTCACTTTAACCATATCTACATGTACATACTACCTCAATCAGCCTGACTAACCGGTGTCTGCATGTAGCCTTGCTACTTTTATAGCCTCACTACTGTATATAGCCTGTCCTTTTACTGTTGTTTTATTTCTTTACTTACCTATTGTTCACCTAACACCTTTTTAGCACTATTGGTTAGAACCTGTAAGTGAGCATTTCACTGTAAGGTCTACACCTGTTGTATTCGGCGCACGTGACAAATAAACTTGGATTTGATTTGATTTGACTGTAGATACATACGTTGAAGTTGGAAGTTTACATACACCTTAGCCAAATACATCTATTTAATCCTAGTAAAAATTCCCTGACTTATGTCAGTTAGGATCACCACTTTATTGTAAGATTGTGAAATGCCAAAATAATAGTAGAGAAATGTATTTATTTCAGCTTTTATTTCTTTCATTACATTCCCAGTGG
Organism: Salvelinus namaycush; assembly: GCF_016432855.1. Taxonomy (NCBI): domain Eukaryota; kingdom Metazoa; phylum Chordata; class Actinopteri; order Salmoniformes; family Salmonidae; genus Salvelinus; species Salvelinus namaycush. Next base: position 14,172,966 of record NC_052311.1, on the reverse strand, counting down.
GTCATAAGTTTACATACACTCAATTAGTATTTTGAAGCATTGCCTTTAAATTGTTTAACTTGGGTCAAACGTTTCGGGTAGCCTTCCACAAGCTTCCCACAATAAGTTGGGTGAATTTTGGCCCATTCATCCTGACAGAGCTGGTGTAACTGACTCAGGTTTGTGGGCCTCCTTGCTCGCACACGCTTTTTCAGTTCTGCCCACAAATTTTCTATAGGATTGAGGTCAGGACATTGTCATGGCCACTCCAATACCTTGACTTTGTTGTCTTTAAGCCATTTTGGCACAACTTTGGAAGTATGCTTGGGGTCATTGTCCATTTGGAAGACCCATTTGCGAGCAAGCTTTAACTTCCTGACTGATGTCTTGAGATGTTACTTCAATATATCCACATAATTGTCCTACCTCATGATGCCATCTATTTTGTGAAGTGCACCAGTCCCTCCTGCAGCAAAGCACCCCCACAACATGATGCTGCCACCCCCGTGCTTCACGGTTGGGATGGTGTTCTTCGGCTTGCAAGCCTCCCCCTTTTTCCTTCAAACATAACAATGGTCATTATGGCCAAACATTTCTGTTTCATCAGACCAGAGGACATTTCTCCAAAAAGTACAATCTGTGTCCCCATGTGCAGTTGCAAACTGTAGTCTAGCTTTTTTATGGTGGTTTTGGAGCAGTGGCTTCTTCCTTGCTGAGCGGCCTTTCAGGTTATGTCGATATAGGACTCGTTTACTGTGGATATAGATACTTTTGTACCAGTTTCCTCCAGCATCTTCACAAGGTCCTTTGCTGTTGTTCTGGGATTGATTTGCACTCTTCGCACCAAAGTACATTCATCTCTAGGAGATGGAACGCGTCTCCTTCCTGAGCGGTATGATGGCTGCGTGGTCCCATGGTGTTTATACTTGGGTACTATTGTTTGTACAGATGAACGTGGTACCTTCAGACGTTTGGAAATTGCTCCCAATGATGAACCAGACTTGTGGAGGTTTCCAATTTCTTTTCTGAGGTCTTGTCTGATTTATTTAGATTTTCCCATGATGTCAAGCAAAGAGGCACTGAGTTTGAAGGTAGGCCTTGAAAAACATCCACAGATACACCTCCAATTGACTCAAATTAAAGCCATGACATAATTTTCTGAAATTTTCCAAGCTGTTTAAAGGCACAGTCAACTTAGTGTATGTAAACCTCTGACCCACTAGAATTGTGATTCAGTGAATTATAAGTGAAATAATCTGTCTGTCAACAATTGTTGGAAAAATTACTTGTGTCATGCACAAAGTAGATGTCCTAACCGACTTGGCAAAACTATAGTTTGTTAACAAGAAATTTGAGTGGTTGAAAAACAAGTTTTAATGACGCCAACCTAAGTGTATGTAAACTTCTGACTTCAACTGTATAAATAGATACATATATATAAAGAGATACATATATATAAATAGATACATATTGTATAAATAGATACATACTGTATAGATTAGATAGACAGACAGACAGACAGACAGACAGACAGACAGACAGACAGACAGACAGACAGACAGACAGACAGACAGACAGACAGACAGACAGACAGACAGACAGACAGACAGACAGACAGACAGACAGACAGACAGACAGACAGACAGAGATGGATGGACAGACTTATGTATGTACAGTATGGATGGATGGATGGAATAGACACACACACACACACACACACACACACACACACACACACACACACATGCCCCTATTTTCCTCACTCTCACCTGTTCTTTGAGGAGGAGGAGTATGCGGTCAAACATCTGGTTGCCGTCGAGGGAGGTGGCTGCTATGTAGAGGAAAAGGCCGTAGAGGACAGGCTTGGGGATCCACTGCAGAGGGATGGGTAACAAGAACACTGACAGGCCGATCAGGATGTTAGCCGTCAGAGCCGTGATCCGCGTCTCCTTCACATTGACAATGCTTTAAACCGACAGAAACAGAAACAGGCATTCTTGAAGAGAGAGCCTCTTGTTTAGTCTCATTAGAAACACCCACCAGCAATCTTGTTTCAAGGGCCATTGAACAACAGATTCCAAATAGAATCTTGGAGATTGCACAGACTACAGGAATAAAAATGTTAAATGAACAATCTTCATTAAAGTAGGCTTAAGTTGGCTTCATATGGGACTGTTCAACCGTTCTTGTTCTGCTTCAAAAATAAATAAATACATGTTCACAACAAGTTATGCAGAAAACTGCCTCTAAATCTTTGGTCAAGCTGCCCTCACTCACGTTTCATAGAGGTGTCCCCCCTCCACGTGCAGCTCCACCTTGGCCAGCTGACGTGCGTGCAGGGAGGAGTGTGGGAATGCGGCGTGCATCCACGGCAAACCCAGACACGACATGAGGATGTTGATGAAGCCGGTCAGCATCAGGTCCCAGTGGAATGCAGTTCCCTTCAACAACCTGAAACATTATCACATAGACACAGAACAGTTTGGCATTATACAGTTCAGACATACATGGACTAATCGTGGACCATGGATGACATCGCGTTGGATAGGCTACCAACATACTGGCTGGATAGGCTACCAACGTGTTGGTTGAGCTGGTCAAAGCCAGTGCTTAATTTGTAAATCGGGAGGTTCCGGAACAAAAAGTGAGCGCTAGAGTGGAGCACCGAAAAGCATTGCATGCATATCATGATATTTGCGTAGTGGCATAGAGCAGTAGAGTAGAGGTAATTACAGAAGTAGCACACATGGGAGCCTAAGCCTTAGTGGCCTAGGGTCCGGGGCATATTGGGCCTTTAAAAAACGCATGTCATGCAATTCTACCTCATTTTACATGAATGTAGACTTTGGCATAATCTTTTTATGGAAATCTCAGACTTCCGACTTTAGTGTGTTCAAGAACTGGGTAATGGGGGAATTTAACACGGAATTCCAAGTGGGAACTCTTGAGTTAAAAGCACCATAATACCCCACAAATTATGGAAATGGCAGGCTACTTTGACACTGACAAACTGAGTATCTGAGATCAATGAAAATGACCTTGTTTTGAATCCATCAATAGTCTAGGCCTGTGTGTGTGGACGCATATTGTAGGCTTCAATATGAGGGGGAAATTATAGTCCTAAAAATGCTTTCCAGTTTCACTGACTCTCCCAATGAATCGCAGCTCACTCACTGGTGATGGCATAATGCACTCATGCCAAAAGCTTCTCTCTCTTGTTTTACTTTGTAAAACAATATTTGGAAGTTTATCAAATATTTGGTTAGCCTACAGCTGACAAATTAGAGTATTCTCCTTTCAGCGTTAGACATTTGCTTTCCAACCTGTGTTTTCCATGATTGTAGACTATTTGAAATATTGCGAAAGGCCAGTTTTGTCTGCATGCTGTTTGTTCACTGACAGATTTGTTGCACGTTCCCTACTGTAAGCTATGCCTCATTGGGCTACACTCCACAGCTAGGCTATTTTTTAAATAAGCAATTTATCCTCTGTGGCAAATATTTTGTCTTTCTCATGGTATAGTAGGCTATTCTGTATTATTTAATTTCTTTCGGAACACACAGCAGTAACTCTATAACTTTGGAAAATGTACTTCAATTTATCAGGCGTGCTGAAGCTCCTCCAGAACCCTTCGCGCGGCTCTAGAATTAACGAAGAGGCAACTCGAATGAACTTTGATCGCGTTTGTTAGAATTTTTACATTGCAAAAAGTGACAATTTTTCATGCCACGAGAGGTACCGAATCCGCCTCAAATTAAGAACTGGTTAAAGCCTTACGACAAAGTCATATTTAATGAAAACCAAATACAATATACAGAATAATAGAGTAGCGTTATAGAGTATACTATACAGTTGAGTGTGTTGAAAAAATGCATGTGCTGTGCTACAGCAAAAGTACATCATTGTGACAAACTCTCTTGCAGGTTTGTTTGCAATCATCAAACGATAATGTAATGATTCTGCAATATTCTCCTGGCGGTGCAGTTATGTCCACTTTGCAACACACGTTCTTTACCTAGAGTATAAAGTAAAAATATATAAGATCCTACTTGGCTTCGGGGACGTGGGTGAGTGATATGACAATATTCTGGTCGATGAAGATGAGCAGCGCCAGGAGGAAGCCTAAGCCTACAGCGCTCAGACAGTTCATGCCCGTCAGCTTGTCAAACTGGGCCAGCCTGAAGATCTTCCCGTCGTGGAAGTTGAACACAGGAACTGTTTTGAAATGTTGGGAACAGTTTAGAAATGTGGCATGATTTGTCTTGTGGCATTTATATAGTCTTTTTCAAGGCTTGCTTGAAACATTTTGATCAATGACAAATTGGCCATTTTAAAACAGACAATTCCCTTTTCTGAACAATAATGTGTACTACTCACGCTCTACATCAAGGAAAAGGAAGGAACCAATGAAGGAGAATATAACGACAGCGATGGGTAAGGCACAGTCAGACACCACCTCTCTCACTTTGGCATGCAGATAAGGACTGTGGGAAGAAAACCAAGCCACATAGCAGTATGTCAACTATGCATTGGGCACAGAATAACATTTTGCTACTCTAAATTATATAAATTGAATTTAGCCGTAGACGGTTCGACAATGAAGTGTTAGTGCTGGGCTGGAACAAAAACAACCAGCAGACTGGAGTTGGAGACCCCTGAGATAAAGTGTGTCCTTTAGCCACCATTGATCTGACAGTGGTCAGCCTGGCAGTGGTCAGCCCGGCAGCGGTCAGCCCGCATATTAGTGCAACTTGATCTGAACTTACCTCCTCCTCAGCTGGTAGAGGGCATACCCCAACCACAGAGTCCCCAGCATGAGCAGGAGACAGAGGATAGGCCTCTCCCTGGTACACAGGACCAGAGACTCGGGCAGAAACACATGCGTGTCATGCTTCACCACAGGGGCCCCATGGCTGGTCCCACTCCCCAGCCTCTCTGTTGCATTTGCAGCCTTCTCCATTAACTCCTTGATCTCTAGAAGCACCCGCGTGCTGTTATTGGTTGCCAGCGTGGACCCGTGGTAGAAGTAATTAAAGACTATAGGGAGAGAAAGAAAGGGGTAGAAATAGGGATAAGGGCAGGGAAAGAAAGAGTTAATCGGGCAGCCCAAGGATAAGGGACAGACCGCAACATATGTATACGCTCGTCTGCCACTTCCTCAGCCACTGACTTGTGCTTAACTCAAGGGCGTCCTCCGGAACACATGTCAGTTCCCTTCAGAGCCTGCCCGGGGGGAATGGTTTGATTGCATGCTTCGCTCGCCTCTTAAAGACTGATGGATATATGCTGGGTACATTTACTGTGCAGATGACGGGCAGCCCGCTTAGATTCCTCTACATTTACACTAAGACGGATTTTCCCGGCGGGCGGAACACCTGAATATGTTGTGTAAATGTAAGCCCCCCATCCCCAGACTCACCTTTGACAGTGCCTTTCACCGAGTCCCCAACAAAGGCTATTGAAATGAACAGGGCTATGATTTCCTCTGATGAGCTGTAAGGAAAGGGTATAAAAGAAACACAGAGTATACCCCTTTATCTGAACAGAATAAACCACAGACCAAGACATAACAAACCAAGGCAAAGTCACACACTGATTACAAGTGAGTACCTTCAATGAAATGGGATGTTTATGGGAAAAAATGAAGTCAAAACAGACAGGAATGTCACATGTTTAGTGGGTTCAGTAGTCATGCTGTCAAGGTCCTTTCCTAACTACAAAGTTGAGCCTAACAGAGCTGAGCCAAGCTGTACTGCAATGGCCTGAACTGGTCTGGTTATACATCCAGCAGAAGCCTTATTCACTGAATGGCTGTTTGTCCACTGACCGTTTGAAGAGCTTCATGAACAGACTGACATTCAAAAGTGCTCCCAGGATGAGAAAGAAGCTGTTCCACAGGCCAATGCAGGCATAGAAGGCAGGGAAGTCCAAATCGTAGTCATCACAGATTCCCCGGATCACTACAAACATATAAAATATCAGACAAATAATTCAAGTCTACAGGATATTGATGTAGTATTTATGTTGTCCAGATGTTTAGTAGACATACCGCTAATAAAGATGGCCAGGGGTGCAGTAGTCAGTGGGATAACCAAAGGAGCACCAGCAAACAGAGCGTAGATCACTCCTCCGATGCTCTGGCCAACGATGACTTTCCGGACATCTATCAAGAACAGACCATTATAATATTAGTGTAGGCAAAGATACAGATACAGTGAGTGACTATATACATTTTCAGGATTCAATCAACAGAAAATATAATTTATTTGAATTTAATTGAAAGCTGAATTATTCAAACATTTCAGTCAGGGTCATTCAGGCTTTGACAGATGGACAGGCACAAGACAGGGGGATAGAGAGACATCCAGATGATTGTACCTATCTCTCCCCGCGTGCTCTCATCGTTCAGCGAACCAAAGGCGATGTTAGGAAGTAGAATTGCAATGTACAGGAAGATGGCGGTGGTGGTGTACTTCAGCCAGGAGCGGTCTTTGCCGTACATACCTGTATGGACCAACAGGTGAGCCGTTTACAACTTTGCCAACCAAACAGAAAGCAGTTTACAACTCTGCCAACCAACCAAAGAGCAGTTTACAACTCAGCCAACTGTGAATACAGGTACAATCTTGGATATGAACTAGCTGTGATAATCGTAATGACAACAGCAATTGTAAGGTGAAAGATTGAGCTTTTTTCACAAGTTTAGGCTATGTGATGTGTTAAATATGATTTAAAAAACGGTGTATGTCATATTGAAGTCAATTATCAAAAATAATTATCCATGACCGGTCTAAATAGAGGGGCCGTAACGGCAAAGTATCTTTTAAAATGTAGTGACAGGAGGAAGGCTAAGCTTAAAAGTTATACCGTCTGTGAAGTCGGAGGGATAGAGTGGTAGTCGCCGACGAAGATCCTCATAGATACCTTGGCCAACTTTAAAGAAATCTGCACACTGTGGAGAAACAAACGTTTAATTGATTGGTTGAACTATCCTGTACTATTATGTGGTCTGTAGGTCTACTGCAAAGCACGTGGTCCTTTAGGGATAATAAAGTCTCTATATACAGTAATACAAGACACTAAACCAGACGGGCCTGAAACCACAACATCCACCACAGTTGTGTTTGTTAAGGCACACAGAAAGAAAAGCCCTCTGGAATAAGTATTTGACCTTGATTATTGTGGATGCGTTGGTTGATTATTCAAAATAATTTTTACTAAGGTACTTCAAGCGCAACTTTTCTTTAACCGGGCAGGCATTTCTGTGTTGCGTCTCTACACACTAAGCCCAGAAATTTCCCCTTGATTTAAGAAGGCTACATAATGAAGTACTTTGTCGTTACAAGAGCCTAGATGCAGTCTGCTGCCAGGGAAATGCAACAGTTTGGCATACAGCTGAATGTGCAGTCCAGCTGCTTACCATTCCTGAGGACTTGATGATAGAGGGGGAAAGGGATAAAAAAAATTGGCTGAAGTATTACTACATAGTGGAGCGACTCTTTATATGTCTGGATAAAGGAAAACCTGAGGGTGGTCCATCTCCACATGGGGGAAATCTCATAAGGGGACCACACCACTAACAGGGAAAATACTTTTATCATGCCGCTTTAAAGGAATAGTTACTCAAAGTAAAAGTAAAGTAATGCTCTTTATTTTATTTGCGTTTTAGCTTATTTTCAATTTACAGTGTTTCATCCAAACCAAATTTGGTTATTTACATCCAGAATCTTTTGAATGAAACAACCACACCCTATGTCGAAAATAAGCTTGAAAAACAGTGAACCATCCCTTTAACTAGCAGGTACAGTGACTTCGGAAAGTATTCAGACCCCTTGACTTTTTCCACATTTTGTTACGTTACAGCCTTATTCTAAAATGGATTAAAAATACAAAAAATACTCAGCAATCTACACACAATACCCCATAATGACGAAGCAAAAACAGGTTTTTAGAAATGTTTGCAAATGTATTAAAATAAAAAACAGAAATACCTTATTTACATAAGTATTCAGACCCTTTGCTATGAGACTCAAAATTTTGCTCAGGTGCATCCTGTTTCCATTGATCATCCTTGAGATGTTTCTACAACTTGATTGGAGTCCACCTGTGGTAAATTCAATTGATTGGACATAATTTGTAAAGGCACACACCTGTCTATATAAGGTCCAGGGGTTGACAGTGCATGTCAGAGCAAAAACAAAACCATGAGGTCGAAGGAATTGTCTGTAGAGCGCCGAGACAGGATTGTGTCGAGGCACAGATCTGAGGATGGGTACCAAAACATTTCTGCAACATTGAAGGTCCCCAAGAACACAGTGTGTAGATTGATGAGGGAAAAAAACAATTTAATACATTTTAGAATAAGGCTGTAACCTAACAAAATGTGGAAAAAGTAAAGCTATCTGAATACTTTCCGAGGGCACTGTGTTTCCAACTGAACAGTGAAGCTGCTACGTGTTGGCCATGTCAGTCCCAGTCAGATTGATGAGGTAGCCCCTGCCTACTTTTAGTGTTTTTTTGCTGCGTGGGTCCGTTTCTGCATGGATCATCTGCTTCTCTGTAGCTGGTTTCTCATTGACTGTGGAGAGATGATGACGCTGGTGCACCAGCTCTTGTTTGAACTCCTCCTGGGTCTTGGCGTCCAGCAGTTTCTGTCTGAAGGAGATGTCTGAGAACATGGTGGCGAATGTGCGGCCCAGCTCGATAGCTGTCTTGGTGCTTTTCTGGGGGAGCGAGAGAATACTTAGAGAATATTTGAGGAACATAATGGAACTATTAAGATATTAATCAGTTGCCAGTAAATTTCTCAACTCACAAAACACATAAATATGGGCATTACTGTAATATTGCCACAGACATATTGGTATTAGCGTAATATCATGTTCTGCTTGTTAAATTGTAGATAGGTCAAATGGAGCATTACCGTCCTAGGTGGGGAGAGAATGAGGATGACATATCGAGCCTCACAACAGTTTGCTCCCCAGTTCTGTGGTCTCTCCAGACGGGCGATGCAGACGTGGCGTCTCTGGAGGCTCTTCACATTGCATCTGGACAGACGGACACAGACAGACAAATTCAGTCAAACCTCTTGTCCCTACTCAGAGGTTTGACTGTGTTGGAAACATTACTTACGTAAAGTAATAACAAGTAATGACCGATAATACAGTATGTCAGCTGTTACTCACAGGACACAGAGCCAGGACTGCTGGTAGCGGACTCCAGTGGCAGAAGAAGTCACACCCTGAATGGTCTCGGACAACAATTGCACTGGGGAGAGCAAACAGGGGGTACTAATATCAACGAGTGTATCTTTTTCTAGTACATTGAAAAACAAAGCTAAATCATGATAAATGTTTTCACTGAGATATTAGGCCTACCTTGATATAATATTCCATCTCATTTATCACCAATACCTTATGTGCTTCAAGGGATACTGCAAGATTTTGGGGATTCTACTTACCCAGAGTCAGATATCATTTTTATGTCTGTACGTGGAGTTTAAAGATAATTGATGTTAGCTTATTGTTAGCTTAGCACAATTGCTGGAAGTCTCCGGGCACAGTAGCCAGCTCCTCTCAAGAGCAGGGAAATTGACCTAACTATTCCAAAGCTGGGTGGTTGGTCATTTATAGTCTGACAAAGTTATACGTAGTAATCTATCATTTTTACATACAGACATTTTACTGATAATCATAAGAAACGAGATTCTATCAACCTCCTCATTTTAGAACTACATTGGCTTCTTCCAGCAATTGCCATTTGCAAACTGCACTTTGCATTTTATTCCCTGATGCACACCATTGTCCTCATCTCCTCCTGTGTCTGTGAACACAGTGTTCATGACCTCGTCCATGTCACAGCTCCCGTGGCCGTCTTCCGTTACATGGGTCAGCATGCACCTTAGCACCTCGTCTAGAGTGGTTGCCTTATCATCCAATAGGATACTGGCCTGGGCCAGGAAGCCATCTAGGTCCCGGTGGCCACGCACTTCCTCCTGGAAGTTCATCGGCTTCACATACTGGTGGAGACAAGGCCAGGGAAGATGTTGGTAGGAGTAGACTTGTAAATGGTTCCAACACCATACAGATACACTATGCGTAACTCAAACTTTCTCATGCAAACATCCCATTGAAGTTAGTACTCGGTCTGGGTGAAAGTTTGATTTCAAATATGTCATAATTCCACTGGGATTCACTTCTCAAGTTCCTTTAGCTAATATTAGAGCTGTACAGAGAGTGTTGTAAAAGAGTAGCTTACTTTTCTTGATGTGTTCAGGAGCCCAACCCCAGGGTCATCCCCAGAGTCATCTGGAACTACAGATGAAAGGTTTTTAAGTCGGCATCGTTTTCAACAGACCACATAGGCACATAGCTCTCAAGAGATCTGTTTCTCCATATTTATAAATAGTCAGTTCTGACAGCAGGTGGAATAGTAGAAGGACACACAATGACAGACTGTTTATTTCCTTGACTTCTGAGGAAGTCTTGGCACTGACTAGTACCTCATTACTGTAACAAAATGTCAAAATATGGAAGCTAGACAGAGAATAGTAGTTTTTGGCAGCCCTTGGTAAATACTATTTCATGGATTAGTATGATGCACACACACACACACACACACACACACACACACACACACACACACACACACACACACACACACACACACACACACACACACACACACACACACACACACACACACACTGACCTGAAATCCCTGTTTGGATCGGAGTGTCATAGTGGTCCTTAGGTGTATTGTCATGGTTCCCCACTTTGCCCTCAACACATTCCTCCCGCTCCACATCTCGCAACTCTGCAGACACAACAACACAGCAAAGGTCAGAGGTCAGGGATTAGGATACCCTCTCCAATGTCATAAATTACCATGCAGGTCCTTCAATCTCTGAATAGGCTAGTTTACTTCACTGTAGTGCCTTGCTTGATGTTATGGTACATTCATATATGAATGATGGAAAAGTACAGTTATACTTCCAGAACCTTGCCCTCCAAAGACAAACCTGCAGAAAATGCATAGTGTTAGCCTAATGGATGTAGCTACTACAATATCGATTGATTCAGTCAAGACGAAAACCCTGTTTTGGTCTCAAGGTTAAGGTATTAGACAAGGTCAACAGTATTTAGTGTATGAAGCTATTGGTCTGCCCTCTGCCTGTATTACCATCTGTTATAGAACACACAGTACAGAACATTGAGGCCCTATTAAAGAATCCCCCTAAAACCAGAAATGGCACAATATAACAATAGACGTCCCCTCGTAAATTTTCATCGTATTGAAGAGAAATATGTGTTGTAGATTCATGCATGTTTTATGAGGGAGAAAGAGGGCACGAAGACTGTATCCATAAACAACAATGCAGCTTGATCTGGTAATTAGCTTGGCTGAGCTATAACTTTGCACACATGTGATATATGAGTATTTCTCCATGGCATCGGCTCATTTGTCATCTACCTAGTTATTTACTAGTTCGTTTTCTTTGTTACTACCGCTAAAGGCCTGACGGTGCTCATTGGTGCATGAAATGAAGCATTATCATAAATAACCACTGCAATCAGTGCATATTAGCTTTGCCCAGAGTGATCTACAGTATGTCTTACCACTGGTCGGTACCTATTCAAAATTGATACATTTTGTCAAACAAATATGAAGTATCTCATCACATCATGTGATATAATGTCATGTCACATCCTATATATTATCCTATGACGTGATATAATGCAATGTCACATCCTATCTATCATCCTATGATGTGATATAATGCCATGTCACATCCTATCTATCATTCTATCATGTAATATAATGACATGTCACATCCTATCTATCATCCTATGATGTGATATAATGCCATGTCACATCCTATCTATCATCCTATGATGTGATAGAGACCACAGCAGACGAGAGCACCGCTGAGCAAAGGGATCAAAGTCAACAATGAAACTCTGTTCCATACTCACCCATCTCCTGGAAAACATATCCATTCTTTGACCTCCCAGATGATGGAGCCTCTGTGGGGAAAAGAGAGAGAAATATGGGAATTAAAAAAGAGGAAACGGGAAAGTCTGAGTTCTGCAATGTCAAAGAGTGTTTTCAAAGTTTTCACTTGAATCGATAAAACAATCAGTCAAGCCAGCTATAATGTGTACCGAGAGACTGAACAAATCAATGTTGTAAATGTTTAATTACTCATGACATATTTGTACTCTGGCTGTACAACATAGATAGCATAGGCCTTACAGTATACAGATGTAGGATCTTCATTTGATCACCCTGTTGAAGGAGAACTTTCCTGCAATGCTGGAACTATAAAACGTGTAGTGTAGTTGAGGTTTAAAAAGCTTCTGAAGTTTGTCATTTCCACTTAGAAATTTCAGACCTGATTTTCCCTTAAGAAAAATGTACCAACCCCTACAAAAATGTCCATTAATTATAATCCACCTAATAATTCACATTTCCTTTTGCTGCAGGATTATTTTCCTGTTGTAGCAAACTGGCTTAAATTAAGATCCTTCACCTGTATTGGCTATGCTTGGTGAGATGCATCAGCAAGCGTCATGATGTCCCTTCTCTTTATACTGTATGTAAACGACTTTGTTATTTCCACATGGGATATCCTGTCCTCTACGTGTTACTAGGACATAGTGGAACCTGGCACCATACAGTGCAAAGTGAAAGGTTAAGGGTGTAGTAGAGAATGTCCCCAGGTCTCAGTGAAAATGGATCTGACAGAGAGTGGATCTGACACAGAGCTGACACAGAGTGAACCCCATGTTCCTGGCATTATCATGCCTTCAAAAACAGCTCACAGAATGCAGGCGACAACAATAAATGACGTTCGTTAGCTTTCAAATCCACCGGCAGGCTCGTAGCACTGAAATGCCTGACAGAAATACAGCAGCAAGTTGTTTATAAAGTCATAGCATTGCAAATGGCATTACTAACATGGTTGAAGTCAATTCCATTTAATCTGGAAGGTTTTTATTTCCTATGAATTTATAGTTTTATGTATGCGTCTGTAAGGAGTAATATTGTATTTTGTAGAATGCCAGAGCGCTATAAGAAGTTGGAGGAGGTGTCTTCTCATATGTCTCTAATTTATATCATTGAAAGTGTCAAGACATTTGATCCCCAAAAGAAACACATGAATTCAGTTAAGTTACCGTGAACCTGACCCCAACCCCAGATGGTGTTTGAAGGGCATGAGGAAATGTTTGTGTGTGTAGTCAGGTATCTCATAGAGACAGTCCTGTTCCTAGCAAGGTCCTGGGAGAGAGTAGCCTCACAGCCTTTCTACCATAGAAATAAAACAACTAGAAGAGAGAAAAAAATTCAGACCACAGCACATCGACTTGAATGGGAGTGTCCGTTCAATGAATTCTATTTCTATGGCTCCAGTATACTGTATCTCTATGGTGATTAGAGGGAAGATTCTCATGCCTCTCCCATTTCACAGGGTTTCACCTCATCAACTGACTGTCTGAGCAATGTGTGAGGAGACCCTATGATATTTAATGGCAGCCTTTTTTGTGTGTTATATAGACGACCACTTGGCAAGTTGAAGTCTTCTGTCAATAGTGTATATTTTAGGTCATGAACATCTATAGATATAATTATAATTATTTTTTATTTTTTATTTAATTTAACCTTTATTTAACTAGGCAAGTCAGTTAAGAACAAATTCTTATTTACAATGACGGCCTACCAAAAGGCAAAAGGCCTCCCGGTGATGGGGACTGGAATTAAAAACAAAAAAACATTAAATAAACGTAAATTAAATCAAATGCATTATGCATAATGCATTATGAAGTGGTCATAACGCACTGAAATACTTCCTCATACGGATGTATGATCCCTTACAGTGTGTTATTGTCATCTCAGAAAGACACTGACTAAATAACAGCCATTAAGACCGTTGTAGATGTTTCCTACGTAAACAGATGTAACAGTAAGGTGTACACATGCAGTAAAGGATGATCCCTGTGGGCTGGTAAAGTCTTACCAAGACATGTAAAATGTAGTACCAATTGAAGCCTACTGTACACCTCCCTCCACTACAGCATGTCTCCTCCCCAGGGCTTCTTCATGTGCTTGTGCTTGTGGATGTCCTGTTTAGAAGGCTGTCTGACTTCCTGAGGACGCTGTCTCGTGGTGTTGACAGAGATATACTGTCCTGCTGCTGGCCGCATGGCAACTTGGCCATCGAAATCAATCCCCAAAATAGTTTCCTTCCACTGTCCTGCTCCTGGTTGTAATCAGTTGCTAAAATGTGTATCTTCCTGTTTGCTTTGGAAGGTGAAATTGTTTTATTTTGTTTTTATTCAATCTGCTTTTAATTGACCACATGATCTATTTTGCAGTCATATTGCGCTCTGAGGCAGATTCTTGGACTAGAAATAGAGTTTTAAATTTGACGGTTTGATATTTCCAGCATGTTTTTCATTAAAATGGCTGTCTTGTTTCCAGAAAGCCATATGGGGTCTGAGCTAACATGTCTTCAGAACAACTGCTGGAGGGAAATTCTATTTATCTCCTTTTATATTTCTGTTCTAATGATGCTGTTTGGTTTGTCTTGCCTTCTATGGTATGCTAACATATCATTCCTATGTTCTCTTTGAGGTACACAGTATGGTAAACTGTATGGTAAACGGTAGGCTTAACTGTACGGTTAACGGTATGGTAAACTGTATGGTAAACTGTATGGTAAACGGTAGGGTTAATGGTATGGTAAACTGTATGGTAAACTGTATGATCAACTGTATGGTAAATTGTATGGTAAACTGTATGGTAAACGGTAGGGTTAACGGTATGGTAAACTGTACGGTTAATGGTATGGTTTCAACTCTACGAATGACAGCTAATGAGGGAATATTTGTGGTTTGGGGAAAAGTTATTACCTTCAATAAGGACAAGAAGCTAGGTTCATACCTGGGGCGTGGCTAAGAAAGCCTCACTATCGTTGTTTAGGGAAAAGGCTATCAGCTTAAGGCAACTGGCCTTGGGAGTTTAGAAACAGAATAGCCTTGTCCTAGTTAAGTCTTTTCAAATAGTACATTCAGCTAGTTGCAAAAAGTGGGAAATGTTATGAATTCTTTATTCTGTTTGAGCGGTATCTTTTACCCCCTTTGGGATAAATATTATCAAGGTCATAACCCCTCTGGAAGAATGGGATACATTTTGCTAAATCATATGATTATCTCCCCTTCTGAAATACAGTCTCCCCATATTGTATAATTTATGTGGATGAGAAATTAAATGAATGAATAAAAAATGCAGAACTACCGTAAACATGAAAAGCAACCGGCAGAAAAATAGTCCTACTGCCTCACAGGTACAGGGTGTAATAACATTAACGGCAGGTTGTGTTGTGTACTGTAGACCATGTCACTACGCCAGTGTGAAAGCAAGACATACAGCTCTTTCTACCACAATACCTTACACCAGTGAGAGTGCTTTTGCATGCCAGGTGAAGTGATTACCTCGTCAAGGTGCACAATAGGTTTGTCTCCGTAAAGATAACCGAACCAATAGTGTATGATTGTGGGTTTCTGGCATCAGAATCTCAGATGCCACCTACTGCCATTGTGCTCTCCCGTTGTTTCAAGGCACTGAAGCCCTACCCTGCAGCTGTGCTGACATTACAGATATGCACACACATGCTGTAGAAAAACAAGGAAATCAGTCAAAGTATACCAAGTTCTAGCTTGGTGCCAATACATGAATACTAAAAGACAACTTCAAACAGTTGCTTCTCCTTGACACCAATTCTGTGTGGCAATGAGGGATAATCCTTTTGGAGGCAAAAAATGTAACGAAGAGAAAATCGAGCTAATTATCTTCCGTTTTTAAGTGGATTAAATAAAATTCTATCTCAAGCCTGAACATGCTGGTTCAAAGTAAGACCACAGGGAAGAGCGTCTTATCCTCTCCATGAAGTGCCTTATTAAATAATTCCGTATGGTCATGATATTTGTATTATTAAATAAGTCTCAACAAACCATCCCAGGTCTAATAATACATTCAACGAGTGGAAACCTTGAAATTTACCAGATTAGAACATGTGGCTTTTTTCTACTGGATAATCTTACTTAATCCCTTGCCTGAGAAAATTCAACCAGAGCAGATTAACCCATGAAGACCACAGAAGAGCCAATACAGGAAGTGGAAAGGGGTGGATGCCCCAATGATCACTACAGAGATTGTCTGAGCTACCTGTGTCATACATATTTTTAGGAAAAGGCTGTGCTATTAATAACTGCCCTGTTGTGCTATTCATATATAGTGCCCTGCATACTGTAACTAATTGGTTGGTGGCATGCAGCCGTCTACATTGTTTGTACAGTGAGAAGTTTGTGTGGTGAAGGACTTGAGTTTGTAAGACGTTGTAGTTCAAATGAAATTAAATCTAATTTTATTAGTCACATGCGCCGAATACAAAAAAGGTGTGGACGTTGTGGTTGTATGTAGCCTATATGTAGGAATAAGTAGGAGGTTATCTTGGTGTTTGGGAGGACGACTGTTACAGAGGCACATCTTCTGCCCTAAGAAAACCCATAATACTATTCACCTCAGGCAAACAGTCCTGCGCCTCAGACAAAGAGTCAGTCACCAAGCAAACAACCCGAGTCATATCAGAAACGGTCAAATACGCATCAGATGATATCCTTGTTATGTTCACCCATGGGCAACCAGATAAAATGTGTCAGCTCACTTCAGAATGATAGTTAACGGGTGCAGCTGTACTTCCCATGGCACGGCCAGGGTTCCATTTACAGTCATATTGTAAATATTGACCCACACCATTTGCTTTTGAAATTTCCAGCTGTCCAGGCCAATAAAGGCATCTCATTTAGCATGAATGGTTTCAATATCAAGATGCTGGTGGAAAAATATCAAACTTGATTCATACAGTAACCAGTTGTAACAAGTTGTAAGCACACGTAGACAATGCCACAGATTCATTTAAAAACAATACTCACTCACACATTATACATGTAAAACTAGACAAAAATCAAGGCAAGTCTTGTTGAAGTGTAAAAGGACAGTGCTACCCTAAAATTCAACTTAATCACTAAACATACAACACTTCCCTCCGGGTTGTCAGGTGTAAAGTCTGGAAGGCAAATGGCACACGCTTGCACATGTCTGGCACAAGGGTTCTCGGGTTGCACAGCAGGGAAACCCTCCAATCCTGGGCAAACTGACTTACCAGATGGCACAAAATGAAGGACCTTTATGGCTTCCATAATTTCCAAGTTTTCAGGTGAGAGACCCTCCCAGGTCAACCCATCATCCTCAGAAGTTCTAGTGGGATCACTTCAGCTATACTCCCTATGCCCACAGTGCTCACTGGAGTTCACACTCAGGAAGGGAGGATATCAGTACCTCCCCTAGCACATGGGGAAGGGGGGGGGGGGGGGGGGGGGCTGTCAACTGCTGGGTCCTTGTGTCTATCTTTCATGTACAAATAGTAACATGCCCACTTTTTTTATATTTGGTAAACCTGGTTAATTTCAATGTCTGTATGGCCTTCACTCATGAAAGGTGCCTATTCAATCAAAATGGATTTCTGGGACAACGAATAATGAATGCTTGGAAGTTAAAGCACTAATTTATGCATTTTGTTTCCACTAGCATTGCTACATCCAAAAATAGCAGCCAAGCGATTCAAGAGATCGGTAATTAACCAGCTAACAATTTTGGAGGAAAATAAGATAAAATAAACTATCACTTTAAAGCTAGAATCTGCAGTTGTAACATGAAGGGAGTTCGATTACGCTGAACCACTGTTCACCGGTCTTTGGCTCGTGACGTGAACGGACAAAAGCTGTGAGAGAGGAGCACCCTTCTTTAATCATATCGTAATCTGCGTCGCTCTGTCATGTCGTCAACAAGGCAGCATAATGCATTGTTTAAAACATACAACACCTTTTCCATATAACATACATTTTCATAAAGGTAGGGTAAAGGGGGAAGGTAGGGTAAAGGGGGAAGGTAGGGTAAAGGGGGAAGGTAGGGTAAAGGGGGAAGGTAGGGTAAAGGGGGAAGGTAGGGTAAAGGGGGAAGGTAGGGTAAAGGGGGAAGGTAGGGTAAAGTTTTTTTTAATCAAAAGCAATCACTTTTGCATGTGAAAACACTCAATACTACTCATTACTCCACATGCTTAACCCATGTCACTTTTGTTTTGAGCCGACTTCGCCGTCAGCTAGAGCAGGGTAGCTATGATTTGTCAAACGAATACGTATTGATCTTAGCATGTATGGACTATAAGAAGATAGACATGAGATGTATTCTATCTCCTATTACTATCATATCACTTTGAACCTGGTAAGAGCATTGAGAGTCTGCCTGTAAATGAAAGGCGCTCTACAAATAAAATGGATTATTGGTATAAATGGATTAGGATCAAATACAAAAAAGATTAAATGTGACATGCAACTTTGTATACCTGATACAGATGTTGTTGTTGTTCAATATGTCCTAGAACATCATCTTGTATAAACATAGGAAAATAAAAGACAATATGCATTCCACTACTGCAGTTTTAATTTGTTGGAATGGGTTTATTTAAAATCTCCATGCAGGGTATGGCCTGAATAGGCTTACTCATCAGGGAGTGGAAGGTTGTTGTTGTAACACTGTGTACGATTGAAGACATAGAAACCGTTTTGGGCCTTGAGACCATATCTACTGGCTGGGGCCTAGAAAACTAACCTTGATAGAAAAAATAAATAAATGAAGCAATGAAAAGTTTTACGCCATAGTCTGAATTTGTCTAAAGACGCATCAGAATATCTGCAGAGCCTCATGTTTTTACTGTAGGTGCTTTGGATGCATGTGTCTTACAGATTACCAAATAGCATAATAATGAATTACCCTATTCTGTTGGCTGGTTGGTTATAGTTCCTCCTCCTCCTGTGGTTTGTCCAAGATGAAAAATATATTTTGGAGTCAGATTTGCATATCCTTAATTCCTTTTTACTCTTTGAATTTGATACGGTAAAATATTCTCAGAAAATAGTTTCAGAGGGAAAAGATAAAAGGATGGGGGACTTCAAAATAGTTTCCCAACCAAATAATGAGCTTTGTGATTTTATGCTCATATTTTTAAAAGAGGTCTGCTCTGTTTGGATGACCCTGTGTTATATTTCCATGGATACCTTCCATTGAATTCCTCCTATCGGGATGTAATTACAACTGTCGTACCTGCTTGTTATTTCTGCAAAGGTTACAAACCTTGTAAAACGTTTTAAATTGACATCAAAGGCAGTTCCGCAACACACCGTAGGCTCACAGTAAACTTTAATTTCAGATAGTACAAAGATAGCATGTGTGTTAATAGACAGATGCCAAACAAGTCTAGATAGTAAAGCCTCTCGCTGAGATGCTATAGCCATCGTAATGAGGTGGGAAAGGCACTGTGTTACCTCTGTGCATGTGGTTTCATTGCTGGTTTCCGTTGCCAAGTGTGATGTAGCCTGAGGCTAAAGCCAGGGGTCGGAGCAGCACCTTACAACGATAGCTCTGAACTATACAAGCTGTCTGAGCTTGAGAAGACAAGATGCTGCAGGATATACATGAAGTTTACGGATTTATAGAAGAGCGAATAATGAAAACCCCTCAAAATATAGTTCAAGATAAAGATCTCTGAATCTCTTGAAGTGTTTTACGTGTCAAGGTTGCTGTAGGTTTCTCGCTTATGGGTGGCACAAATTGTGAGGGGAATGGGAATACCATATACAAATTAAATACTGTAGTATTTACTATAGTTAAAGCAGTGTGTTTTTGCAGACTGTAGTGTTTTTGCAGATATTACTGTAATATTTACTACAGTGCTTTTTTTGCGGATAATACTGTAGTATTTATATTCTACAGTACAGTTTACTACAACATTATATAGAAATTACTACACATGGTTGAGGGATACTACAGTGTGTATTATATTATTCTACAGTATACTACAGTTTACTATATAATTCTGTAGTAAGTACTGTAGTATTCTATAGTAAACTGGAGTATTTTTTCATGTGGGAGATCATTCAAATGTAGGACTGTATGACGGACAGTTGATTTACACAAGACCTCAGGGCATAGAGAATTTTGCACCCTCCAATTTTTGTTGACATACACTTAAGCATTCAGCCTTAGGCAGTTTGGATAAATGGGTAACATACCACTCCCAGTCAGAGTAATCGACTAAAACATAGGCTTTCGTACAAGCTCCCCTCCCCCAATCCTAACACTAACCATTAGTGGGGAAAATGCTAAACTCAACCAAGATCAGGCTATAGAGGCAATTTTATCCGACACCCATATGCAGCTGAGCTGTGGAGTCTGACTGTGTGCTTAGCATAAGGTGATGGAGAGAAAGGGAGGCAGAGTTCCCAATCACATCAACACAGCACCATCTTGTGGACCAATAGGGAACAGCCTTACTACAGTGTGTAACTGATCTGTCGTGATCTTAACCAGCTAATTGGCTGTTCATGACTCCAATTAAAAAGGCTTCTCTGCTCATATCTGGCATGACTGTATGGATATTAAATGTTACCTTCATATAACCTCACCCAAAATGGGATACCGCTAGGTCCAAGTTCAGCTCAAACACATCAATTAAAACATATACATGACACTATTTGCTAACATCCAGTGAAAATGATACTGTTTACAGTAGTAGTTGCAGAGTCACATGTACAAAGGCTCTGTGCAGGAGCCTTAAAGAGCCACTGAACTCTGTCTATGCTATTGGATATATAGAAATGACCGCAGCTGTTCAGCCCATGTTAGTGGGGAAATGGACATATTCAAATCAAAACCCAACCTTAATTTACCTGTTGTGACACATGGATGTTCCAAACTCCATTTTTGCAGAGATTGACTTTATGATCAAATTATCCTATTTACACTATGTACTCAATTTTGACACTAGAATAACTGTTTCTGACTCATAGGCTGTTTCCAAAGGGGTTCCTTGCTTTTTAAAGGCAGTCGCTCTGTCACGTCCTGACTAGGGGGGTTAGTCTAGTTTATATTTTCTATGTGGGGTTCTAGGTTGTTTTTTCTATGTTGGGGTTTTGGTATGATTCCCAATTAGAGGCAGCTGGCTATAGTTGTCTCTAATTGGGGATCATACTTAAGTAGCATTTTTCCCACCTGTGGGTTATGGGATATTGTTTATGTTTTGAGTAGTGCACATTGCACTTCTGTAGTCACGGTTTGTTCGTTTATTGTTTTGTTTTGTTAAGTTTCACTATTAATAAAGCATGTGGAACTCTACATTCGCTGCGCCTTGGTTCATGTCTACAAACGATCGTGACACGCTCTTTAAATGTGCAATATGCAGAAATCGCTCTGCCATTTCCTGGTTGCGAAAATTCTAATAGTTCTCCTAATTTCGTTTAATGTGACAAGATAATCATTGTACCATCTAAACCACTGTGAAATATATTTTCAATAACCACAAATATTGTATTTTCAGCTGTTTGAAGCTAGTGTACAAAACCCCAAAGCAAAAGACGCAAAAACTAAACATAAAGAAAAGGAAACATAGAAATAGCACACATAGAACAGATCTACCACCTCTTAGACTTGCTTTCAATGAGAATGACAGATCAATAACTTACATTTCTATGTGAATTTGGTCGGGTCGCGCAGAAAGTTACATATTGCACCTCCAGCTTTAATAGCTAATTGATGTTTGTGAACCATGGTGCATGGTCAGCGGGTTCATTGCAGGGACACAAAGTTTTTCTCACAATAGCTACTGTAAAACATGAATCAAATTCCATGTACAGTACAGACAAACTGGGAGAAACACTGTCTGGAATACTACTATAAACAAAATATATATATTTGTACTTATGTCAACAATTGTAAATTGTATGCCCTCATATGTCCAATACAAATATAGAAAAAAAGATAAACAAATTGAAATGGCTTCTGCATGCTTTCTAAATTCAAACCTTGGGCTCAATTAAATCTGTATCGCCTAAGACACAACCGCAAACCTCAAGGAGTAGGCCATTCAAGGAGTTGGTCTAATGGGGTTTCGTGATACTATCGGCCTCCCCCTTGCTTAAGGAAGAATAGAGGAGCAATAGAGAACAAAAGAGGAAAGCCCCCCCCCCCCTGTGCCATCTCATCATAACAACTCACTGGACAAATGTAAACTGTGAAATAATTTACTGAACTGGAGCTATAAATGTGTAACCAAATTCCCTCTGGAAAAATAAAGCTATTTTATTTTAACTGGGTGCATGGTCAATATGCACAGTAAATATGCACACACACGGAGGGACTCAATGATCTTAAATCAATCATAGGGAAAACAGTCGGAGACAAGAAGAGTGAAATATAAACTAAATCGCTGCAAAATCACAAATCATACCAAACCGTCTTCATGAGGTGGCTGTGCACTCTGTCGCTGGTTACGGGAGTCTACTTGAAGACAGAGGGCGGCCAGGTTTGGTGGGTACCCCCTGCCACCTCGGTCAAGCACAGCTTGCCTCTCTTCCCAGACTTCTTGATGAATGGATCTGGTCCTAGGTGGACTTTTGAGACCAGACTAGCTAAACGAGGGCTGCATAGCGTGCTTGCCAGGGTAACTGGTCGAGGTGAGCTAGCTATTACTAGCTATTCCTCCCTCCCCATGGTGGAGTTGCTGGGGTAGCTCTCCTGTTTAGTATACAGAGCTTTAAGTTGTTAAGTTATTCTAAACGGACCGTACTGTGGTCAAAGAGGCTAGATAGCCTAGCTTATGCTGACTAACGTCAGCTAGCATGCTTAACTTCCAGCAAGTGAAACGTACAAGATTTCCCCCAGCGTTATGGCAGTGAAGGAAACAAGGTTTGCATGCACCTCCGATGAAGAAGCAGCCCCCCGAGCACTTGGCTGGGGTGACCCCGGAGCAAGGGGCCTTGGCACGGGTCTTAGTGACCCGTGCGCCCCTCCGGAAGAAAAAATTGTGACAAAAATGCCCCCCATGTTTGGCAAACAAGGTACTATGTCAGCCATTGCCAGAGCCCCCTGTGCCCGTAAAGGTGCCAGGCTTCAGGCAGGCTATACAGTCTCATGGAAGCACAACGTATGTTGGAAGCTTGTCCATGTTTATTGCTGCCCCCTCTGTTACCCCACATTCCACAGTCTTCACATGGTTCACAGTTAAATAAAGGTTAAATAAAAAAAATATTACAAAAATTCAAGGGGTATATCATTCTCCCCAGAGTGAAAGTGACAAGTTGGGTCACTGTCCACAAGGGGGCGCCCCTCCCCCATGGGTGGCTCATTATTGGGATTCCTGTAGCTCATTAGTCCCTATGAGGTGTCTAGTGGTACAGGTTATGGGCTCTATAGGCGATTAGTTGTTGGTAGCGGAGTCGAGGAAAGGAGCAGAGTTGGATACGACCACCCTATTATCCCACACGCAGTCTCTGTGGTTATATGAGCCCCCAAATAAGCTGTCTGTCTCCAGTTCAACGCTTTTCATTCCTGGGAATTCAATTCAATTACAAATCGCCCCTGTCTGTTACAACAGAAAGGGTAAATGTTTCAGAGCTGTCTGTCCTATTCCCAGCTAGGTTACAAGGCTCTTTGTCGCCAGTACCTATGACTGGTCGGTAGGGTAACCTCCATAATAAAGGTTTTTCTTTGGGTCTATTTTTAATGTCCAGCACTGGGTTCCAGCTTGTTACCTGAACGCACCTTACCATCTAAACTGAGTGAGGTTAGTTGTGACAACAGTACCCCCAAGTGGCATGGCCAATCGGGGTATGGCACTGATCGCCAGAGCCCGTGTACCAAGAGTGGGCCGGGCTTTAGGCAAACCTTGCCACATAAACACAGTTGTTTCAACTGAGTTCCACAGTGTTCACGGGTGTTAAAAGTGTTGTCTCCCGTATGTGAGTTCTATGAAAAGTGTTCCTTCTCCATGCTCTGACACATGGTTGTCAAGAGTGGTTGAAATGGAAGAAGAACCAATCTCTCCCAGTCCACAAGGTGGCGTCCCGCTCCATCAGATGGTACTTCACAGGAGTCCCGCTGTCTGCTCCGACCAATGGAGTGCATGCGCAGTGTCGCCCTGGATCATGCTAACAGTGATGTCAGGGTACAGGCTACAATTTGTTGTGTGTCCCCCACACTTCTGCAGCGTCATCACATCGACTGTTCATGAGGCGTCAGTGCCTGTTTTGAGGAAATATCCCCCCTTCTCCAGAAGCAGGCAATCCAAGTGGTTGCTATGTCGAAGATCCGGGACTGCTTGTACAGCCGGTATTCCTGGTTACGAAAAGGGGCGGGACTTTGCATTGTGTTCTAGACCTACGTGCCCTCAGCAAGTACCTCAGAGTCTACATGCTCAGAATGCTCATGAGCCGCCGGCTGTTACAGCGATTGGCTGGTGGCGGTGGAGTCGAGGGGGCAAGCAGTGTTACACACATCCATGCTACTGTCCCCATATTCAGTCTCTAGGCTTCATAAGAAACCAGAAAAAGAGCTGTCTGACTCGAGCTCAGTGCATTCTGTTTCTGGGTCTCGAGCTAGACTCACTCGCGTATCACGCTTTTCTATCCCCACGGAAGGTGTCCGGGTTATGGCTTTGCTTAGCCACATTTTGGCTGGGTAACACTGTGCGCTTATGCCAGTGCCTATGCCTACTGGGGAAGATGGCTTCTGTGAGGAAGTCATTCCCGTGGGGCTATTGTTGATACTGTGCTAGCCACTCACCTGGACGCATCTCGCAGCCTTAGCCGATCACGTCGCGTGTCTTTGTTAGGCCCTTATGACCCAGTGGTGGGACCCTCTGTTATTGTCAGGGGGCTCCTATTGGCTGAGTTGTATCCCGCAAGGTGATCACGACAGATTTCCCAGAGTTTCTGGCGCTGACGCGCTTCCCCCTGTTTTTGTTGGGCCGGCTGGTGGCATGCATCAACAGATGGGGAGAGACTGTCTCCCTCCTAACCTTGGCTCGCTCCCTATTGCTGGGGAGCAGTGCGCACATGCTTTTGCTTTGGAGGATGCAGATCTTTTATCTAGGTGGGACCCTCTCTCTCAGGTATGGGACATTTTTGGCAGGGGGCGATGTAGATCTTTACAGACGAGAAATGAGGTACAACACCTGTTTAGCCCCTGGGCTTGGCGAAGAGCGGTATTAAATTGAAGGAATGAATCCAAACCTCACGCTTATCACCTGTGGAAGGCGGGCTTCCAGTGAGGTGCAGATTTCATTTGCCTTGTCAGGCATGATTGTAGATCGTTCAACCGAAAGTGTGACTCCAAATAGTATGTTGTACCTCTTTTCCCTCCTTCAGGGAACAGTAGTTCTAGTCATAACGTTACGATCGGTACATAAAACATTTACATTTTAGTCATTTAGCAGATGCTCTTATCCAGAAGTGCATTCATCTTATGATAGCTAGGATAGACAAGCACATATCACAGTCAAATATACAGGATATGAACATTCTATTCCAGCTAAACAATGGATATATAGCGTTTTGCAAAAAAACACATACAATCTATGAATAAAAAATCTGAGAACAGTCATATTTTACACACACACATGAAGGTACCCATAAGCAATTATAAAAAATTGGTGAATATAACGTTTTGGAAATAAAGTTTTCATTTCCAGGTACAAACCAAGTGTGATGGAGTGAGAGGGTGGGTGTGTGAAGGCCGGTATATTCCTGCTTGGGAGAGAGGGTGGCCCGGAAGGGTAAGAGCCTAATTACACACACCTGAATATAATTAGCTTGGAGGTTAGGTGGTGGCTGTTTCAACCTGGCTTTGGCCAGATCTGTTTTTTTGTCTGGAGCAGCAAGAGCTGACATGCAGGGCCCTCCAATACTGGGAGGGAAATCGAACCCAACTGGACAGGAACCTACCGGATGTTACTTGGCCATAGACCTGGCCCCAGTAAGGGCAAGTCTATTGGATCTCTGTTCTCTTTTGTTGGATACGCCGGTAAACATCTTAGCTGTCCAGTAGCAGAGAGGGACCGGAAGACCCATGTAGAAAGGCTTAAAGTGGAGCTAGGTTTTGGTTTGGTTTTATTGTTACCCAGCGCTGTGGGGCATTCTCTTGTTTCTTTCCCTGAATAAAAGTCCTGGGTCGTTTCCCTGGCGAAAGGTTCATTTTGGTCTTCTCTTGTGTTACTTCACAGTCTCGTCAGTTGTTGGCCAGCCCCCCCCCCCCAGACCGCTACACAAGGTTAACAATTACCTTTGCCATTAACATTCACAGAGGTGAATTGGCCATCTGGTAATTCTGGCAAATGAATGCCAGATGGGCTGGACCATTTTTTTGGTTGTTGACACAAACAAACCAAAATATATATTTTATATAAAAATAAAACAATGAAAAAAGGTGACTGAGCCTTTAAGATAAAAATTATTTTTTGTTGTTTCACAATGTCTCTATTATACTAATCCAGTGGTTCCCAACCTTTTTTGGTTACTGTACCACCAACTAAATTTTGCTCTGCCAGAAATACCCTATAGTACCCCCTCGTGCATTTTACCAGTAGGCCTATGGTCTCTTAACTACCCCCTGTGGATAGGCCAAGTACCCCCAGGGGTCCTAGTACCCTGATTGGGAACCACTGTACTATAATGAGCCTTTAGCTGATCAGTGGGCAACGGTCGGCCCCCCTGCCAAGATGGGCCAGCTGAGCTGAGGTCATGCAAACTCAAATACAGAATCAGTAAAGAGACCTGCTGAGCCTCTGTCATCGGAAGGGGTGCCTGTAAACGTTGAAAGAGCACATTCTACATTGTCACCTCACTCAAAACTTCCTTTTTTGGGAGGCTAAAACCATGATTTGATCAAACAGTATAGTGCATTATCCTCAGGATTCCTGTAATGAAAGTGTCTGCCCTGCCCCTGTGCCCTCGCCTCCTCCCCCACCCATGCACTTGAAAGAAAAATGTGTTCCGATCACGTAACATTTCAAAATGCAATTACAGGAAAAACACAGCTTTGGAAGCTTCGCCCCCTTGTCCCTGTCGAAGAAAGGAGGGCCTCAGCTTTCTGTAGGTATAATTTGCATTTCTCAATATTCAACTCAATAGCAACTATTTTACAACCAAGATATTTTATTTTGCTTTGAGACACAGTATGTCCCAGTCCGCCCCTGAACATTCATCAAAATACTCCAAACTCAGTCCATGTCTTACTTGACTGCTGACAATTAACAAGCTTTCATAAATAACCCATATTCAGTGTTTCATAGTGTTAATCATCATTGTACTTGAACCATCATCAAGTCGTTGTAGACTGTGAGATACACAATTCTCTCTTACCTTCCAAAACACTATTCGCTGTGATGAGTATGACCCCCGGCTCCTTCTCAGTCTTCATCTCACCGTCAAGGTCGTTGTTTTGACGTTTTGTCAGTCCCTTCAGAGTCAGAGGTTACTGGACACAGACCAGAAATGCTATGTGAAGCTATGAGACGGTGTGACAGAGACTTGTGAGGCTTTGTGGGATGTGTAGCATGAGTGGTTATTGTCACAAAGCCAGCCAGGCCCCACAGGTAGAGAGGACAAGGGACAATCAATGAATAACATTTCACAGTCTTCTTAACCAATCACAGTGGAGTTGGTCACTTATCCTTGAGGTAAGAAGGGGGGGGGGGGGGGGCACCTTTGATATTTAAATGTGGATGGCAGATTGAACGAAGGACCTTCCACTTACCAATGGACTATCTCACTGTTTTACTAAATGTTCTGCAATGGACCACCTTGGTTGTGGCTGCAGGACCAACTGCTGCAATGGCACTTAGCAGCCTGTGATGTAACAACTCCTAAATTCCATCAAAGACACGCTTTAAGGGGTGGGGTGTGCAGCCATATACATTGAGCAAACAGTAACACCTTCAATGGCTAAGATGGCGCCAACAGATGGTGCCTCGCCTCGAGCTGCTAAAAAACATTCTCTTTTTTTTCTAGTGCTTTTCTCAAATGTTCTTACTCAGTTTGTTTTGTGCATTACTTCATACACCTGGGCAGAAATATTGGAATATGAATAGCTGGGTACTCACAGAATAATGGTCACAGTTGTAAATATGTATATATTATAATTATTGTTATTATTATATATATTTTTTTTTTTCTTGTTTCATTCACACCTCCACTCTTGGAGCTTGGATCTTAAGTATTTCACTGTACACTGCAACTACATCGGCGACCCTGTGCGTGTGACTAAATAAAAATAGAATCTAATGCTTTCAACAAATTGATGTTGCCACCCATGGAGTTTATCTCCCACACGTGGAACATTTCTCAGATAAAACTACAGCTCTGTCAGCCAAAAATACAGTACTTTCAAATTTACCACAATTGAAGGAAACAAACAAATGTGTTAGCATGAACCCAGGTCACCTCTAACCTCCCCAAAATCTCACACCTTTCCCAGAGCCCCCCCTTGGCTCCCTTCTGCAGCCCCAGACCCTCAGCCCACCCCTACCCCTGGAGGGTAGCGCTCGTGGAAAGTTGTGCCATTGGTCTCTATCAGCTGCTTTGTAGTATTTTTAGGTCTGTCATCCCCTCGCCGTGGAAACCCTACACATCCCAGCCCTGAGGAGAGACACACAGAGTATAAAACAGACACAGGTTCGGGAGGTGAGATCTGCCAAGACATAGATGGAGAGAACACAGACAGACAGACAGACAGATTTACCATTGCTGACAAAGCATCAACACCAGGTAGGAATACTTTATCTTTATTGGGATCCCCATTAGCTGACACCATGAGGACAGCTAATCTTCCTGGGGTCCATAAACACAACAAAAATACATTACTCTCTTACCAATCCCTTTTTTAGGATTTATTGAGATCATCACTTGAATATGAGGCATGGCATGTGTGTTTACTTCTGGGCATTATTACGATTAATTTGCAATATCTGTATAGTTCAGTTTGAGGTTGTCATGAAACTCTGCAAGCTGCTGCGATAAGACAAAGGGCTCAATTGTTGCGCTGAAGATCTACTTTATAGTGCGATTGACTAAGGCAATGAAACTGCATTCACGGTAAACGCTGCATATGTCGGCTCAATCGGAAATTACCAATACATTTTCATGTTGATCTTCCAGGATACCTCGGCGATACGGATTGAATCCAGCCCTAACATAGACTAACATAAGACTAACTGTACAGACTGCTGCTACTGTATATGATTAACATAGCACACTAAGACAACATCGTCTGCACATAGCACAAATAATCTGCAACTCACATATTGCTGTCACATTTTCAGAAACAGACAGAGAAAAACTTGTATTTTACCTTAATTAACATGTCAAGTGCAATAGCATGGTCTCTCTTCATAATGACTTCTTCTGTCATTTATTTGATGCGTTTACAGAAGTATATGTGTGTGTATAAAGGGCATAGGAGTACAGATGTATGGAGGAAGTAGATATCATAAAGCTACTATTTACCCACACTATCAATAGCAACCATCTGCTTTCAGGTATAATTTGATGCCTATATTTTTTCTCCAGCAGCGTTGCCTTGAGTTAGCCTAGAGTGTGAACCTTCTTTTTTACACCATTGTCTTTTTTGAAGATACCAAGTTTCAGTCTGAATTTAGAATTATTTGCCCTTCACTTCACAATGCATAGGTGCAGATTCAAATAACTTTCACTCTTATTGCAGTGTTATTATTTACACATCTGTGTCCCAGGATCAGTTTTAATTGGTTTAATATTGCCTCTTTAATTAACAGTTATTTTTCTCTCTCAGTTTTCTGCTCCGATATAACCAAAACTGGAAACGATGGGCAATGTTCTTCACATGAGGTCTGTAGAGGTCCCTTTCCCAAAGAGATCCCTCAACCTCCGCAGCGTCCATTGCCCCCTCCCTACCAACAATCACCAACAGCACTACTGCTACAACAGCAACAACAGCAACAACACTAAAGTGACCGAGGAGGAGTCCTACCCTCAGGCCACACAGAAGGCCTCAGGTCAGGAGGTCAAAACTGGGGAAAGTGGTGAAAAGAAAGCCTCCAAACCCCAAGATGGCCACTCTAAAGACACCTCAAAAACAACGTCAGACGACGAAAAAGGTCCGCCGGTTGTCCAGCAAGAGTGGAAGCTGGAGGTTCTGTCACTAAATAACAGCAATATCATGAAAAGCCACAAAACTGTAGTGTCAACCGTAGCAACCAAAACGACAGTGGCAACTGTTGCCGGTGCGGCCCAGTCCAAGACTAGTTCTGTGTTTCAGAAATGGGCTGCCATGGAGTTGGAGGTCCAGAGACCCATGACCAAGCGACAGCTGTCAGATGAGTGCGCTGCCTACTCCCTCAGGGTGGTGAAGAAGAGTACAGTGAGAAGGGAGGAGGGGGACGTACAGAGGGATGTGGAAGGACGAGCCCCAGTGAAGCCCAAACTCCAGCCAAGTCAAAGGCAGAGCTCCAGTACAGTGAAGAGTGGAAGCGTCTCAAAAAAAAAGCTCAAAACGGAACTCTTTGCCACCACAGAAGTATTCAGCAGGGTGGATAACCATGCCATCAATACTGGAAAAGTCTGTTTCTAATACTGTATTATTTTTGTGTGTGCATGTAGAATACTACTGTGTGTGTATGTGTGTCTATGCGTATATTTGTGCATCTCAGCGTGCGTATGTATATTGTATATGCTTTTGTATATTTGTGCACTTAAATGCTTGAGTGAGTGTCTGTGAGTGTGCGTGTGTGTGCATTTAAGTTTATTTTTCTCCATAAATCCTGTTTGTTTTGCAGTTGCAAAGTCAAAAGATCTTCTCAGTTCCGACCATCACCCAGACCATCACCCAGACCATCACAGAAGGAGCGCAGAATGAGCTGGAGAAACTGAGAGCCATCTGGATCTGGCTCTGCCACAACATCGGTCAGTAACACGCACACACACACACACACACACACACACACACACACACACACACACACACACACACACACACACACACACACACACACACACACACACACACACACACACACACACACACACTTTTAACAGCCGTACACTCCTACACACCTTCTCAATTATCCAACCCACGGCTTACTCACGAGAGCGCAGCGACACTGCAGCAACCTGCCAACAACATAACACCACTTAGAACACTGTGCATCAGAGAGCTTTACTCTAGAACCCCATACTATAAGGTAAGAGTTGGTCTCATTAGGCTCTTTACCATACTAGATTTACATCCCAAACTTTCCATCCCTACACAGCTGTCCTAACAATGCTACCCTAAGGTCTTTCCACTGCGTATATACAGGGATCAGCTGTTGGTGGATGGGACCTTGCGGTTCAACCTAACGAGGACAGACGTTCATTAAAATAGACATTCATTCATCTCACTCTGGGTCCACTGGAAATGTTAATGAAATAGCCGCACAGTTTCAGTCTGACGTGATAAGTGGCCTCGTTATCTAATTAAATGGGCAAGCAGTCCCGTGGTTATAGTGGGGGATTAAATCCTTATTCTTCAATTTAAGTTACACTGTGTCTTTTTTCATATGTCCCAATGTTAGACATGGAGTCTTTCCAGGGAAGTTGATTGCAGAATACCTTGATCGTGACATTTTGAGTTATGCAAGATAGTGGCATAATTCTTGACATATCCTTCCTTAAATGTTATGGGGTGGGCGGTTCTTTTTGCAGAGTACGACGTGAGTGGCTACCTTGGCCTGACGGACAAGCTGTGCACCCCAGAAAGGGTCGTTGAGACGGGTCGTGGCGTGTGCTGTGGGTACTCCAGCGTCTGCATGCAGATGTGCCAGTAAGACAGCATTTGGTCCATTGAAAAATAATTCGTAAAAATAAAATAAAAACATCAAACACATTGACAATTGAGTGGTCTAAAACTGCATGCCATTGCCAGTAATAAACACATCAGGCTTACATGTTTCCTGCTTTGTTGCAGGGAAGCAGGAATCGAATGCCAAGAGGTGTCTGGCCATGGCAAAGGTATTGGGTACAGGCAAGGCCAGAGCTACCAAAACACCAAGTCCCTCCACATGTGGAATGCAGTGAAACTGGGAGGCCACTGGTATCTACTGGACGCATGTTGGGGAGCAGGGAGAGTAGACATGGACAACAAAGCCTTTATTAAGAGGTGAATATGAGTTCCAAGTAAAGCAATTGGTCTACATGATTGGTAACAGTGCTAGCACAGAGTTAAGTACATACTATACTGTTGAGCACAACATATATTATGTTGACAAGCTGCCAACAGATGCAATTGAATCACTAAGAATAGCAAAGAACTAGTGTCTGATTAGCTATTCTAAAATAAACCCTGTGGGTTATTCGTGCATGGAATGTTAAGAACCGTGTTACTTGATAATGATGAAAACAAGTAATGATGATTGCCACTCATTACAAAGGGTATTTTTGTAATGGACCAATTCTAACAAGGTGGTCCATACATACAACAGTACTAGTGCCAAATAAGACTGGAATTATCTCACTACAATCATATAAAAATAGAATTCCAAAAGGGTTCTTCGGCTGTCCCCATATGATAACACTTTTTGGTTCCAGATAGAACCCTTTTGGGTTCCTCCTCTGTGGAAAGGGCTCTACATGGAACCTAAAAGAGTTCTACCTGGAACCAAAAAGGGTTATTCAAGGGGTTCCGCTATGGGAACAGCCAAAAACCCCTTTTAGGTTCTAGACACCATCTTTTTATCAAAGAGTGTACTTATGGATTTTTTATTTTTTTATTCTGAAAACTACTGCAACATCTCTCAAACGTTGTCACTTTCGATTAGCATTAGCATTAGCTTTTCTGCTATTAAGCCATTCTCCTTGTCGTCCAGGTACGATGACTTCTACTTCCTGACAGATCCTGAGGACTTCATCAACTCCCACTGTCCAGATGAGCAAGAGTGGCAGCTTCTGGACGATCCCATCCCACTGGAGGAGTTTGAGAAGAGGGTTCTAAAGACCTCGGAGTTCTACAGACTGGGTCTGACCCTCCTCCATCCCAAACACTTCCTGCTGGTCACAGGTCAGTCCTGCATCCATATTAAACCAAAATGGCGGCACAGTCCATAAAAACCTGGAGACTAGTGCTCAAGGTTGAATTATACAACATAAATGGTAGGCTAACACGTTGTTGAAAGTGGACACTGTTCACAGCAGTTATTCACAGTTAGTCATAAAGTAGTTGTAGATGAATATGTCACTGAAGAGTTACCATTGAAGAGGTACCATCATTCAGGCCTATACTGTACAATATGTTGATTTTGCTAATTGCTGTTTCTGTTTCTGTACAGAAAATGGTGAGGCCTCGGTGTCCATGAAGTTCACCAAGCCTGTCGACTTCACCTACCAGATCTCTCAGCGGAGCGGCTGTGAACTCAAAGCGGTCAACAGCTCATCTGGCCTGCTCACTGTGACCCCGGAGAGCATGAGGTTACGACTGCTGCCCCCTACAGGTGGCACGTATGACGTCATGATCTTTGCCCGGTCAGGCAACAACTCAGGGACGTTCAGCTGGGTCTGCTCTCTCCTGGTGGAGTGTCCAGAACAGGAACTAACTGAAGAACTCCCTGAGAACCCCTTCTTGTCCTGGGGTCTGCAGCGGAGCGCAGAGAGCCTGGGGGTGAAGAAGTGCAGCAACGGGGCAGAGGCTGCGGTGTCGGAGACTGGCTCCTTCGAGCTAGTCCTGCACACCTCCAGACCACTCATGATGCTGTGTGAACTGACCCAGAAAGACCTTGACCCGTCCATAGCCAAGAGGTGTCTGGCAACTCAAATCCAATCTGACCGCCTCACCTGTAACGTCCTCTGTCCCTATCTAGGTTACTATCGGTTGTCTGTGTTTGTTCGGAACTACGAGCGGCCCCAAGACGGCTTCCAGAATGGAGGCAACTTCCTCTTGCACTGCACAGGAGGCGCTATCAACCTCAATGAGCTCTTTCCCCCTGCCCTTAGCACTGCTTGTGGGCCTGGCATCCGGACGCAAGACGCTGGCCTCTCCAAGTTCAGCCACACGAGGGCGCTGGTGAGCACCCAGCAAGGCAAATGCAACATTACCTTCCAAAACCAACAAGACCTGGAGCTCCACGCTGTGCTGTTCAAGGAACAACGCAAGAGACTGGGGCACCCACTCTGCCGGCACGTCTTCTTCACTTACAACAGCAGCAAAGTGACCATCAGCGTTGCCCTACCCGAGGCCGGAGTCTACAAGCTGGGCCTTTACGCCAAAATCTCCACTGACCAGGACTTCAGTCTGCTATGTGACTTTGTGCTGCGCAACAGCTCAGGGAGCAGCTGGCCTCCGTTCCCCTGCACCTACACAGCCTGGCAGAGGGGCAGCGTGTTGTTCGAGCCCCGCGGTGGTCTCCTGGAGCCCCTGTCCTGGGTGCTCTTCAGGGTCAGGGTGCCTGGGGCCCAGAGGGTGAGCGTGGTGGGAGAGCAGCTGATGGAGCTGCAGCTCAGTAAGAGCCGTGTGTGGGAGGGAGAGGTGTTCACCGGGGCCAGCATGTCCCAGCTCAAACTGGCAGCCAGCGGGGGTGGAGGGGGCTCCACTGACATGGCCATTATCATGTCCTTCGATGTGCTGAGCCAGCAGAACGAAATATAAAGCGATAAGCAGGTGGGCGGGGAGGCGAGGGATTAATAAGAGACTGTATAAACAGGTCTTTTACCATAGCCTTCTTGAAGCACAGTAAAGCACGGATGGGTTAGGCTCAAGGAATAAGGTGCTCCATCAGAAATACCTTGGTTTGACAGAGGTACTGAATGCCATAAATGTGAAGTTATTTGTAGCTTTCGTTGCAGGTTCCGATTTGTTTATTTGTTTAGTTCATAAGAAAATTATATCTGACTATGCCTCAAAGTTTCCTTGCAAGGTGCTGTATGAAACACAAATTCCTTCTTCCTATGTATAAATAATTATTAGTATGGACTTTGCTGCTCTGTATAAAAATGCATTTAGCATCATTACCATTTGTCAGAATCCTACTAAATTAGTAGTAACATGAATTGCTGAATGCTTTATGAGCTATGCAATGATGGATGAAACAATTATTATACTTACAGTACCAGTCAAAAGTTTGGACACACTCAAGGGTTTTGGGTTGAGGTCGGGGGATTGTGGAGGCCAAGTCTTCACTATTATTCTACAATGTAGAAAATAGTAAAAATGATAGTTATTTTATCCTGTGCAATACTTTGATCCTATATTGTCTGTTACACGTTATTGACTTGTGTTTTTACTGCTAAAGAAGGTGCTAGTGGTTAGACTTATTGTAATCAAGTTTTCAAAAGGTTCTGTTCTCTTGAAGGTTAATAAAACCCTTTTAGATCACAAATCATTGTTGTTTCCTTTTTTATTCATGTCTTTTTTTGTCTAGATGGGTGTTTATCTCTATATTAGACTCCCGTTGGATATGATTTTTTCCATTATTGACAGCTTATATGAGGGTGAAATCAGTGTCTGAAGCCCTTTACACCTTTAGCTTGTACTTGGCCTCTAGCACAGAAACTCATTTCATAATGAACACTATGTATTGATACTGTATGTCTAAGTAATGCGACACTATCTTATGTACCGTCTTCTATATAAGCTGTTATGAAATCTGAAGACTTATGAACCCTGGCTCTGTGTACATTGTCACCACCTCACCATCTACTTATTTGTGGTTTTATTTTACATTTGGCCTGCGGATCTCACCTTCTTTACTGTTGTGTCAGTTGCTATGTCAACAGCGAGCTCAGCATATTTTCCATTAGTCAGCCTGCCTGCTAGACAATGTCACGGCCTGGCTAAAGCCAGACAGTCTTTTAGATGTGTAGGATCTTAATTTGAGCCATTTTGCTATACCGGGAAAATAATCCTGCAGGAAATGTGAATTATTATGTGGATTATAATACATTTAGATTTTTGTAGGGGTTGATATTTCAATGTGGAAATTAAAAACTTTTTTGAACCTCTTATACACTACACGTTTTAAACGTTTAAAGTTCTACTGCAACAGGGTGATCAAATTAAGATCCTACACTTGTAGGCACGGATCATGTTTATCCCTGTTCGCACCATTCCCTGTACCTGCTCCTCGCTCACGCAAATCAAAGACCATTTTTCCCCTCTTGCACTTCGCTTCACACCTTCAATATTTATACACCAAAGAGAATGACAAACATTTGTTCAGCCAGCCTGTAGTTGTGAACATTGCTTGGCAACATCAAAGGTAGAGGCTAAGGCAAAGAGTATGAGACTGCATGTTTGAGACCTAGCAAGACACTGATCTCCATGAAATTGCTATTGTGGTACACAACCAAACCATTCATGTCTAAGGGTGGTCTAGAGTCAGAGCCGCACAGTCTATTGTGATATACATCCAAGACTCGATAACAGACAATTACAGGAGCAACATGTAATATTTAGTTACACTTTCTATGAGGTTTACACATATAATGCCTTATACAGTAAGTACATTTATAATGCCGTATAATACACTTATAGTTCTTTATAATACTCGCTATAATATATCATAATTGCTCATAAGTAGTTATAGTATCATTATAAAACATTGATATGCATTATAAGTGCAGAAAGCATAATTCACTATATCCCTACTGATCGGGAAATTGTATTTTCAACAACATATATTTGGAAAAGCAGACACTTAACTTGCTATCTAATTGTTTGATAGGAGACAGTTGGCTGTGAAGGAGGCTAACGAGCTAGCAGAAGCTAATGACACGACTGATGCTAACTATAAGAAAGCTTGCAAGCTGCCACTGCTCTTGGGAAAGGCTGTCACGCCCTGACCATAGAGAGCCTTTTTATTCTCTATTTTGGTTAGGTCTTGGTGTGACTAGGGTGGGTAATCTAGCTTGTTTTATTTCTATGTTGGCCTGGTATGGTTCCCAATCAGAGGCAGCTGTTTAGCGTTATCTCTGATTGGGGATCATATTTAGGCAGCCATTTCCCCACTGTTTTTTTGTGGGATCTTGTTTATGTGTAGTTGCCTGTGAGCACTCCATAGCTTCACGTATAATTTGCTTTTTTTCTTGTTTTGTGCGTTTCACGAATAAAAAGATGTGGAACCCATATCACGCTGCGCCTTGGTCCGAATGTTATTTCAACGATTGTGACAAAGGCAGTCAGTGCATCTTTTCCAAACGTAGTTGGACACATTAGCCAATGTTGTTAGCAACGGTCATCAAAATTGTTAAAATGTTTTCAAAACAATTCTAATAAATGTAAAAGTTGAACAAAGGATGAAGACTTTTTATTTATGAATTCATTAACATAAAGGGGTGTAACAGGGCTGCAACCACAAAAACTTCCCCTGGCTAGGCCTACCTGCACCAGAGAGGAAAATGCGAAGCGAGAGGGATAACTGGGCCCAAAATCTGTCTTCTCCTGCAGGTGGCATTTTTTGATGTTGTTTTTTTCGCTTACCAAGCAAGGAATTTTTGTATGGAGGTCAATGAGAATGTCTGTTTATATCCAGCTGCCAAAGAGAAGTAGAACATTTGAAAGTGGTCAGAAATGTCAATGTAAAGTATACCTGTACTAGCCACATTGTTCAAAGAATTTGTAAAAAATATTATCAATAAGGGTAGACCAATAAGAAAGTTCTCTCTGCCAGTAATAGCTGGGTTTCCGTTTTCCACTCCCCACTCAGACCACTCCCAGAATGTGCTAGCGGGGTTCTTGCTTGGGAGATTGCTCTTTGCTAAGAAGCTATTTTGGTTTATTTTTTACCATCGTAACGTCATAACGTCGCAATGTTAACAGGGAAAAAACAACAGGCACAAGCACAAGCACCCCTAAAACACAGGAAATAGATGACTGAAAAAGACAGATCCTCAAATGGGTGGGGCAGTGCTACTTAAAGACTGACCTGCCTATGCCAGCTAGCTACATTTTTTATAGTGGAGGGAAATTTGGTGGAAAGATTCATTATAGCCCAAACATGTAAATTAGATTGAACCCCATGGACATCAATAATGTCAGTGAAATGTTGTTCAGTTTTGGAACCAAGCGCAAGCTAGCTAAGTTACCTAACTAATGCCCATTCAGCTCTAGCTAACAGCCACAGCTAATTGACTAGTATTTACCTCCCTCCTGATGTAATAGTGAACTGATTAAACAAGTAAACATATAAATATGATCGATAGAATAAAATGCATCTGATGAGACTTCAATCAAACTCTCCCCACTGCAAGGAAAACCTGTCCTTTTAACAGACACATTATTCAAGATGAGAAGGCGTCTGATTAATTTTAATACATCCACCTCAATCAGCCGTCCCATTTGAAGTGGCTAGAGCTTCCATTAAAGCCTGATTCAATTGGGGCTCAGTAGTGACCAGCCAGTTGAACCCAGGCAAAGTCTATGTCTGGCTGTGCCATCGAGGGGTGTTGGTCTGCTTGACAATCTTCCACTGGATTATCACCATTCCCATGAGGGACAGCACATTACACATAACGCAACCTACTATAGCCTACAGCACATAGGGGCCTAGTGCTTACGCAATCTTCTATACAGCACATACTAGTGGCTATGCACTGTAGCATAAGGTTTGACACTGTGAATGCTGGACTTTTGGTACCTCTAATGCCTTGAAGCTGGAATCTGCATGAGGGGAAGCAGCGCCACTGTTGGCCCCCCAGCACATCTGTTATTGTTTTTGTTTTGTTGATGAAATGGAGGAGAGGAGTGTCCAGCATCGAGGAGCGTCCAGCATTGTGGTAAAAACATGGCAATACATACTCTGCTGTTCTATCATGTGTGTAATGATGTGCAATGATGTGCAATGTTGTGCAATGATGTGCAATGAAGTGCAATGATGTGCAATGATGTGCAATGATTTCCGAGGGGAAAAATACAGTGTTTGTTGTTTGAAGTAATTTCTTTGTTGTTGTAACATCACAAACGGACATGCTAGTTTCACCATTAAGGATTTAACAGTGGCTTTAAATATAACTGCGGATATAGTGCTCGCTAAATAGTCAACTATTTTGTATTTTGCCTTGTCATATTTCTCTGTTATTCATTTGAATGAGTTAGAAGTCAATGACTGTCTAATGGTGTAGTACAGAGGGTACCAACATACATATTTAGCCCTTGGTTATGAAGGCATAATGTAAATGAGGACATTATTTAATCAATACATTTCATGTAGATGCATTATGCAGTGTACACATACTTGGTCTTTGTGATACAAATATGCTTGAGTAATACATTTATACTGTAGGGCTTAGCACATGCCCCTGGGAGGGTGTTGCTGCCAAATGTTATCTGAACAACACTTGGAGTGTGCTCAAATTACAGTCAATTATGTGATGATACATCCATGTGCCAACGACAAAGATGTCCACACGCTGAGAGTATTGCCTATTCTCCTCCTATTTCATCACTGACAGTCATATTATTTAGATGATTATGTTATGACACAGATGTGTCCTCTTGTATATTGGGGTCCTCTGTATTAGAAAAGGACGGCGTGAATACGGGTGTATTTATCATCACAATTAGTGTCCCTCACTTCAGTTGAATGCAAGTACCCACAGCTGTCACTGCATGGTTGAGTTAAGCAATGTGAGAGACAATATAATCCAAAGCAGGTTCTAGATAATACGGTCTGTTGTTGCATCCATTCACCACGGAAAGGTTGTGCCAATATAAAGCAAAACAACTTTTAATGTGTGCATAGCACACATCCAAAAACAGATTGAGAATGAAAAAGGTGTAACTAGGTGTTCTTTTGTTAAAGATAATCTGTGTATAATTTCTGAAATCGTGCCAGTAAATTCAAAAGAAATTAGAATAGAAATTGAGGTGCCTGATGAGCTCAGATAAATAGCATAACAATTGCCAATATTTTTTACATGGAGATATCATTTCCCAATCAATCAACGTATCATTGTTAAAGTTTATTTTAGGACACTCTTGTCTCATACATAGCCTATACTATCTTTGTCACTTTCTGGTGGATACACAGGCATACAACTAATGGTAAGTCTGTTTCTAAATGGTTGGTAAGTCTGTTTCTAAATGGTTGGTAAGTCTGTTTCTAAATGGTTGGTAAGGTCTGTTTCTAAATGGTTGGTAAGTCTGTTTCTAAATGGTTGGTAAGTCTGTTTCTAAATGGTTGGTAAGTCTCTTTCTAAATGGTTGGTAAGTCTGTTTCTAAATGGTTGGTTTGGTCTGTTTCTAAATGGTTGGTTTGGTCTGTTTCTAAATGGTTGGTAAGTCTGTTTCTAAATGGTTGGTAAGT
The DNA here is from genome assembly GCF_016432855.1 of Salvelinus namaycush. Taxonomy (NCBI): domain Eukaryota; kingdom Metazoa; phylum Chordata; class Actinopteri; order Salmoniformes; family Salmonidae; genus Salvelinus; species Salvelinus namaycush. The sequence goes on along the minus strand of NC_052311.1, from coordinate 14,132,735 downwards.
CTGTTTCTAAATGGTTGGTAAGGTCTGTTTCTAAATGGTTGGTAAGGTCTGTTTCTAAATGGTTGGTAAGTCTGTTTCTAAATGGTTGGTAAGGTCTGTTTCTAAACAGTTGGTAAGGTCTGTTTCTAAATGGTAGGTAAGGTCTGTTTCTAAATGGTTGGTAAGTCTGTTTCTAAATGGTTGGTAAGTCTGTTTCTAAATGGTTGGTAAGTCTGTTTCTAAATGGTTGGTAAGTCTGTTTCTAAATGGTTGGTAAGTCTGTTTCTAAATGGTTGGTAAGGTCTGTTTATAAACTCTTTAGAAGCGGTTGGTAAACCATTACAGACATAGTTTGTTGACCATTCATACAGTTTGTAGAAATGTGTAAAGATGTTTGTCCTAATTTGTGAACACATTTATTATGTGTTAACCATTTATTACAGGATCCTGTAATCATATATGCATGAACAACAGGACTTAGTACACGTATTAGCAAAAGTATAGTAATTTACACTGATCGTACAAAACATTAAGAACTCTTTCCATGACGTAGACTGACCAGGTGAATCCAGGTGAAAGCTATGATCTCTTATTGATGTCACTAGTTAAATTCACATCAATCAATGAAGGTTATATAAGGATTTTCAATTCTTGAGACAATTGCGACATGGATTATGTATGTGTGCCATTCAGAGGGCGAATGGGCAAAACAGAAGATTTAAGTGCCTTTGAACAGGGTGCATCGGTTTGTGTCAAGAACTGCAACGCCACTGGGTTTTTCATGCTCAACAGTTTCCCGTGTGTATCAAGAATGGTCCACCACCCAAAGGACATCCAGCCAACTTGAGACAACTGTGGGAAGCATTTGAGTCAACATGGGCCAGAATCCCTGTGGAATGCTTTCATCACCTTGTAGAGTCCATGCTCCGACAAATTGAGACCAAAATTTGTTGGGTATACTCAGTGTACACTAGCAGTTGTTAAGCGGAAAGTTTTACCACTTTCTTGTACAGTATTTTTAAGACCAACCCAAGGCCTAAAACACACTCCAGCACACACAATTACGTAATTACAACGTAGACTTATATAATAATACCCCCCAAGATGAAAACTTTCAACAGTCTGAGAAATAACATTGTATTCACTTGATAAGCAGAACTTAGTCACAAACAATAACTTCACATTTGACCATGCGTGACTTGGACACTGAATGAACACTGAGGCGGCTTGGCACACTGAATGAACAAAGCCATGGTCTGTTGAAGACAAACAGACATTGGGGTAAAGGTCAGCTGCACTATAAATAGTGCCAGTTCCCCATGTCCCAGGCTGGAGACAAATTACCAGGCAACCTCCCACTCAGAGAGAGGTGATTATTACACCACACTATCAGTTACTGTTTCACTCACTGTGGTTCACTCCCTGTGATTCACTCATTGTGGTTCACTCCCTGTGATTCACTCCCTGTGATTCACTCCCTGTGATTCACTCCCTGTGATTCACTCCCTGTGGTTCACTCACTGTGGTTCACTCCCTGGATTGGCTGTTGATACCTAGCACTACCTAGCATGCTTGCTTGAGCGTACATGAGGGCTGAGCTAGAGTGGCTATCCAAATGATCCTGCTATGTGGAAATCATCTTTAAGACAGATGTAAACAGACCTAGGGCTGGATTCAATCCTGCAAACTTCAAGGAGTAGGGCATTTAATTAATTGGTCTGATGGTCAAATGTGATGTCATCGGCCTTGCTTGAAGAACAATAGAGGAGCAATAGAGAACAAATAGGCATGTACAACAAACTGCAAGTGACAACCAAGTTAGCCTTGCTTGTAAGGAGACAAGTAACAGCCAGGTTAGCATTGCTTGTAAGGAGACATGGTCCTGGGATTGCCCATGTAAATGCTAAACAAGTGAAATCTAACATCAAGTCCTTGTCTGAGCTAACATATGGAATTGTTTTAAGATGTTCATACCATGGACAATTTAGTTATTTGATTTCAAATTTTAGGACACTTTTAGGTATCCAACAAAAAATGTAAATAAAATGTGCCCATAGAAACACATTGAATAACACATTCATAAATAGCAAAACAAGACAGTGAAAAAAATGATAAAGAATAAGGTTTTGAAGTGTCTGTCCTAGGACATATAAAAAAGCACAGGAAATATGGCACAGTTTTGTCAAGTTGGCTGGATGTAGTTCTTGACACAAACCGGTATGCCTGGCACCTACTACCATACCCCGTTCAAAGCCAGTTAAATATTTTTCTTGCCCATTCACCCTCTGTATGGCACACATACACAATCCATGTCTCAATTGTCTCAAGGGTCAACACTTATTTAACCTGTCTCCTCCCCTTCATATACACTGATTCAAGTGGATTTAAATTGTGACGTCAATAAGTGATCATAGCTTTCACCTGGATTCAACTGGTCAGTCTATGTCATGGAACGAGCACGTGTTCATAATGCTTTGTACACTCACGGTGCATATTTAAGCAGGGTCAAGTAAAAAATGATGCTGTGGATGATGTATTAAACCACCCAGACAGATCGAAGATCCTTCTAAACTGAGCTGCAGGACAGGAAGGAAACTGCTCAGGGATGTCACAATGAGGCCATTGATGATTTTAAAACAGCTACAATGGCTGTGAAGGGAGAAAACTGAGGATGGATCAAAACCATTGTAGTCGCTCCACAATAATGACCTAAATGACAGAGTGAATAGAAGAATACAAATATACAGAATACAAATATTTCCAAAACGTGTATCCTGTTTGCAACAAGGCACTAAAGTAATACTGAAGTAAAAAAAACACTGCAAAGGAATTAACCTTTTAGCCTAAATGCAAAGCCTTATGTTTGGGGGAAATCCAACACAACACATCACTGAGTAACTGCCTCCTTATTTTCAAGAATGTTGGTGGCTGCATCATGGTATGGGTATACTTGGTATGGGTATGGGTATACACACCTACTTATTCAAACTATGAAATAACACATATGGAATCATGTAGTAACCAAACAAGTATTAAACAAATCAAAATATATTTTAGATTTAAGATTCTTCAAAGTAGCCACCCTTTGCCTTGATGACAGCTTTGCACACTCTTCGCATTCTCTCAACCAGTTTCACCTGGAATGCTTTTCCAACACTTGAAGAAGTTCACACATATGCTGAGCACTTGTTGGATGCTTGTCCAAGCAAAGCACCCCCACACCATCATACCTCCTCCTCCATGTTTCACGGTGGGAACCACACACGCGGAGCTAATCCATTCACCTACTCTGCGTCTCACAAAGACACGGGGATTGGAACCAAAAATCTCAAATTTGGATTCATCAGACCAAAGGAGAGATTTCCACTCTGGGTCTTCTTTTCCTGTGGCGTTCCTCATGAGTGCCAGTTTCATCATAGTGCTTGATGTTTTTTTCGACTGCACTTGAAGAAACTTTCAAAGTTCTTGACATTTTCCGCATGGACTGACCTTCATGTCTTAAAGTAATGATGGACTGTCATTTCTCTTTGCTAATTTGAGCTTTTCTTGCCATATTATGGATTTTGTCTTTTACCAAATAGGCCTATCTTCACTATATCCCCCCTACCTTGTCACAACACAACTGATTAGCTAAAATGCATTAAGAAGGAAAGAAATTCCACAAATTAACTTTTAACATTGAAATGTATTACAGGTGACTACCTCGTAAAGCTGGTTGGGAGAATGCCAAGAGTGTGTAAAGCTGTAATCATGTCAAGGTGTGGCTACTTTGAATAATCTCAAATATAAAATATATTTGGATTTGTTTAACACTTTTCTGGTTACTACATGATTCCCTATGTCTTATTTCATAGTTTTAATGTCTTCACTATTATTCTACAATGTAAAAAATAGTAAAATAAATAAAAAAACCCTTGAATGAGTATGTGTGTCCAAACTTTTGACTGGTACTGTATACAAATCTGTACTGAAACTTAACGTTTCCATCACAGCTGTCATTATATTTGTTTTATACGGTATGTGTACTTGCATAAAAACTGTGGGTGGAAATGTGGTAATGACAAAAAAAATCATAATTAAATTTATGTCAATCCCACTTTGTAACTCAACAAAATGTGAAAATATCCAAGGTGGGGCGGATACTTATGATACCCACTGTGAAAACTCAGAGTTTGAGACAGTGTAATTTATATTCAATTTATGTACAGCTCGAAAGGTTCGTATCGACTATATCCTTATTGATGATGCACAGCCACGCACTTACATTACACACAGCTATGCATCAAGAGGCTTTCAACGTGTGCCCCATTGGCTGCTTGCCAGACAGGCTCACTGACAGCAGCGCTGGAGGTTCTGGGAAGGAACACAATGTACTCAACCAGGGAGGGAGGCATTTAAGTAGCTATGACACAAATGTAACACATTATGAACCTGAATACATATTGGAGAGGACACTCACGTGGGAGATGTGTTGTGATCATGGCGGAAACTAAACTAACTAATGAGAGTGATATCAGTCGGATTTTGTTGCTCGATATCTAGTGACTTTTTAATTATTTTGTATGTTTTTTAATTACTATTATCAATATTATTAAGTCATCAGATATTGAACTTAAGCTGGATTCAAAGAACCCACACTGCGCCGACATCTCACTACACTTAACGTTTAAAGGCAATTTCCCAGACGTTTGCGCAATTATATTTGCTGTTAACACTTGCAACGCCAGGATAGTGGGTTCAATTCCCGGGACCACCCATACGTAAAATGTATGCAGGTATTACTGTAAGTGGCTTTGGATAAAAGAGTCCGCTATTATTATTGATAATAAAAGTCAGGTGCGATCGATGTTGGCACAATGCAGTTTGTTTGAATTCTAGAAAAATGTCTACTTTGATTTTCTTATTATGTTCCATGAAAATCTCTCTATCTTTCTCCCATCATGTCAGACCTTTTTCTCCCATCACTTTCAGCATCATCTTTGAATTAAGACCTGCTCCCTTGCCAGCTCTATCCATACGACTTCCATTCCAGTGGAATATTACAGGAAGTCGTACAGTAGGTGTCAATTGTCTGTAGCGAGCCAGGGTCCTGTGTCCAGATTAGTCAGCTGAGGTGTGTGTCTGCAAGCCGTCTGATCACTAGTCCTGACAGTGTGGGAATGACCAAGTAGCCTACTAACTGTAGCTGGGCAATCACATGATCTTGGAAGAGAAGATTGGCAATGCATCAACAGGGGGTTGAACAAGGATTTTCAGTAAAACTTATATAGTCCCTAGACTACAGTCTGGACTGTGTGTAAAAGTACATTACACAGCCATTAACAGTGTGCTGTATGTCACGTTAAAGTTATAGCTAAGCCAAATTACAAATTCACATATTTGTTTCCGTTCCTTAAAGCAGATTTAGTCATGATATTTAACACAGAGATATTAGTGTTTGGAGGCAGTAGCTAGTTTAACTATACCAAAATGTGCATGACTGCCTTTATTTGTCCATAGACTGCTTTTAAGGTAAAGAAACAAATGTACACTTTGACTAAACTATCCCTTTAATAAGCAATATAAACAGTAGAGCTAATATTCTGACATGAAGGGTATGTAACATCCTATTGAATAGGACATTAGCACGTTAGCAAATGCCTCAGTAGAGGTAGTTGGCCAACTGGAGTGAGGCCTTTATTAGTAGAACCAGTGGGTGAGTGGTGAAAGAGCAGTAATACTAGTGGTATGCACTTGGCAGAGTCCAACTCTATAATCTGTGCTCATTAGTTTTAGAGGACTGAACCAGGACAAGGGGTTGCCAATCCTGCTACTGACCTGACTTGTACCTGACCTGACCTGTACCTGACCTGCACCTGACCTGACAAGTACCTGACCTGACAAGTACCTGAGCTGACCTAACCTGTACCTGACCTGCACCTGACCTGACAAGTACCTGAGCTGACCTGACCTGTACCTGACCTGTATATGACCTGACCTGAGCTGACCTGAGCTGACCTGTACCTGACCTGTACCTGACCTGACCTGACCAGTACCTGACCTGACCTGACCTGACCTGTACCTGACCTGTACCTGACCAGTACCTGACCTGACCTGTACCTGACCTGTACCTGACCAGTACCTGACCTGACCTGTACCTGACCTGTACCTGACCTGTACCTGACCTGACCTGATCTGTACCTGACCTGTATCTGACCAGTACCTGACCTGATCTGTACCTGAGCTGACCTAACCTGTTCCTGACCTGCACCTGACCTGACAAGTACCTGAGCTGACCTGACCTGTACCTGACCTGTATATGACCTGACCTGAGCTGACCTGTACCTGACCTGTACCTGACCAGTACCTGACCTGACCTGGACCTGACCTGTACCTGACCAGTACCTGACCTGACCTGTACCTGACCAGTACCTGACCTGTACCTGACCAGTACCTGACCTGACCTGTACCTGACCTGTACCTGACCTGACCTGATCTGTACCTGACCAGTGCCAGTACCTGACCTGTACCTGACCTGAGCTGACCTGTACCTGACCTGTACCTGACCTGATCTGTACCTGACCAGTGCAAGTACCTGACCTGTACCTGACCTGACCTGTACCTGACCTGATCTGTACCTGACCAGTGCAAGTACCTGACTTGTACCTGACCTGACCTGTACCTGACCTGACCTGTACCTGACCTGTACCTGACCAGTACCTGACCTGACCTGTACCTGACCAGTACCTGACCTGTACCTGACCAGTACCTGACCTGACCTGACCTGTACCTGACCTGTACCTGACCAGTACCTGACCTGTACCTGACCTGACCTGACCTGACCTGACCTGACCTGACCTGACCTGTACCTGACCTGTACCTGACCAGTACCTGACCTGACCTGTACCTGACCAATACCTGACCTGTACCTGACCAGTACCTGACCTGACCTGTACCTGACCTGTACCTGACCTGACCTGATCTGTACCTGACCAGTGCCAGTACCTGACCTGTACCTGACCTGAGCTGACCTGTACCTGACCTGTACCTGATCTGATCTGTACCTGACCAGTGCAAGTACCTGACCTGTACCTGACCTGACCTGTACCTGACCTGATCTGTACCTGACTGAGGCACAGGACTCTACACACTCATACACACTCACAGGACTCTACACACTCATACACACTCACAGGACTCTACACACTCATACACACTCACAGGACTCTACACACTCATACACACTCACAGGACTCTACACACTCATACACACTCACAGGACTCTACACACTCATACACACTCACAGGACTCTACACACTCATACACACTCACAGGACTCTACACACTCATACACACTCACAGGACTCTACACACTCATACTGTCACGGCTCCTCCTCTGCAGTGCAGGGGGCGGTTCCTCCTGCAGGCAGAGGAGGGTCGTTAGTGATTGGAGTCACCTGGGCTCAGGGTATTTATAAACTGTTTCACTAATCACCTCTCTCTCTCTCTCTCTCTGCTCCTCCAGGTATGATCATGTTTTGTTTGTTCCTTTGTAGTTTTGCATAGTTTTCACTCAGTCATGTTCACACACACATATTCACGCATCCATGCACTTTACATACACCTTACATTATGATACTTCCACACCTCATTCCTTTTTCTTAGTTTAAAGTTAATAGTTTTGTTTATAATAAAGAACACTTTTAATTGGCCTATACCTGTTGTTCGTGTCCCCTCATTTTTGTCACAGGCTATGAGCCGGCTTGTGACACATACACACTCACAGGACTCTACACACTCATACACACTCACAGGACTCTACATACCCATACACACTCACAGGACTCTACACACTCACAGGACTCTACACACTCATACACACTCACAGGACTCTACACACTCATACACACTCACAGGATTCGACACACTCATACACACTCACAGGACTCTACACACTCATACACACTCACAGGACTCTACACACTCATACACACTCACAGGACTCTACACACTCATACACACTCACAGGACTTGACACACTCATACACACTCACAGGACTCTACACACGCATACACACTCACAGGACTCTACACACTCATACACACTCACAGGACTCTACACACTCATACACACTCACAGGACTCTACACACTCATACACACTCACAGGACTCTACACACTCATACACACTCACAGGACTCTACACACTCATACACACTCACAGGACTCTACACACTCATACACACTCACAGGACTCTACACACTCATACACACTCACAGGACTTGACACACTCATACACACTCACACTTACACTTCAACACACACACACACACATAATATGTTGCTGCTACTCTGTTTAACATATATCCTGATGCCTAGTCACCTTACCCCTATACATATCTAACTCTATCAGTCCAGTATCCCTGCACATTGTATGGTATTGGAACTGACCCTGTATATAGCCTACTTACAGTACTTTCTCACGTTCTTCTTATTTCTATTTCTTGTGTGTTTTTGATCTACTTTACTTTATTTATTTTATATAATGCTGCTGATATTGATTACTGCATTGTTGGGAAAGAGTACTTGTGCGTGTGACAATAAAACTTGAAACTTGCCTCAGCTTGACAAACACAGAGCTGCTAGGAATCTTACTCTGTTTCAACACATGGTGGACTGGACAAGTGCCTTATTCCCATTTGTATGTATTCCAATAACTAGGAACTATTGCAGCCCACAAACATGCCGTTTCTGAAGGTGTTCTGTTTTGCTTAGACATGCTACATAGGGCCACATGATTACTTGATATTCATTGGGCCTTCAACAGAAGTTGTTTTTCTAGGACCCCTAGCGACGGTTTCTCTTCAACTCTTTATTGCCCATTATTTTTGGTCCAGGACTAGGCTTAATCTAGGTCTGGGAAACCGGCCCATGAAGTGCTACCTAAACCTTTTTTCAGAATGCCATCAGTTGGCTTGCTGGAACAGGTCTATGTAACTGTTACGAAGAGGTATCAAATGTCTTTCCGAGTTAATGAGAGAGGATGAGATAATCAGTGACTCAGGTTTGCTGAATTGTGCAGAGAATGGAGGTATCCTTGGTGGCTGGTTAAAGGCCCAGTGCTGTCAAAAACATTAATTTATTGTGTTTTAAATATATTTGCACACTATGAGTTTGGAATAATACTGTGAAATTGTACAAATGATGATAATCCCCTGCTTGAAAAGATCTGTTTGAAATGACAGCCTGCAATTTCAGAGTTCCTAAACGCTCTGCAAATAACAGCTAGTTTTCAGTTTTCCCCTCCCCACACAGACTACTCCCATACAGTCCTAGAAAAATGATTGAATGAGAAATTTGCCAATTGAAAATAATCACAGTAAAGTACTTCATTGTAACCCATAAATGATTTGATACTGAGATTTAAAATAGGCTGCATTGGACCTTTACAGCAAGACAATGGACGTGAATTGGGGTGAGTTGTGGACTGTGAGCTCTCAGAGACCTGAGGACATGATGTGACACAAAGGTGACATATTTGCTGAACTAGCAGGCCCGGCGCTGTGAAGCAGCACTAATGAGGTGACTGGAGGAACTCCTATCACTGCAGTTCAACCACACATTTGACCATTCATTCTCAAATGCACTGAACCGAGACTGATTGTTTCTGTTGGGATGATCATGAGTGTCATTCGGATAACTTTGACACGTATCATAACATTTGAAAATAAAACATATGACATTAGGATCAATCCAAAAAGGACAGTGGTGTGAGGTAGAGGTACAACATAAGGGAGTGAGCTTTATTATTATTTATAATAAGGGTTACATGGAGAAAGACGGACCTCTCTGAATTGAAAATGGATGTCCCTCCCTTTAGCAATATATACGTACAGTACTAGTTAAAAATTTGGACACCTACTCATTGCAAGGTTTTTCTTTATTTTTACTATATTCTACATTGTAGAATAATAGTGAAGACATCAAAACTATGAAATAATACATATGGAATCATGTAGTTGGCAAAAAAGTGTTCAACAAATCAAAATATAAAACACCAGTCTCAACATCAACAGTGAAGAGGTGACTCCGGGGTGCTGGCCTTCTAGTTAGAGTTCCTCTGTCCAGTGTCTGTATTCTTTTGCCCATCTTAATCTTTTTTTAAATTATTGGACAGTCTGAGATATGGCTTTTACTTTGCAACTCTGCCTAGACGGCAAGCATCCCGGAGTCGCCTCTTCAATGTTGACGTTGAGACTGGTGGTTTGTGGGTACAGTTTAATAAAGCTGCCAGTTGAGGACTTGTGAGGCGTCTGTTTTCAAACTAGACACTCTAATGTACTTGTCCTTTTGCTCAGTTGTTCACCGGGGTCTCCCACTCCTATTTATATTCTCGTTAGGGCCAGTTTGTTCTGTTCTGTGAAGGGAGTAGTACACAGCGTTGTACGAGATCTTCAGTTTCTTGGCAATTTCTCGCATGGAATAGCCTTCATTTCTCAGAACAAGAATTATCTGATGATTTTCAGAAGAAAGTTCTTTGTTTTTGGCCATTTTGAGCCTGTAATCGAACCCACAAATGCTGATGCTCCAGATACTCAACTAGTCTAAAGAAGGACAGTTTTATTGCTTCTTTAATCAGGACAACAGTTTTCAGCTGTGCTAACATAATCGCAAAAGGGTTTTCTAATGATCAATTAGTCTTTTAAAATGATAAACTTGGATTAGCTAACACAACGTGCCATTGGAACACAGGAGTGATGGTTGCTGATAATGGGCCTCTGTACGCGTATATTGCATTACAAATCAGACTTTTCCAGCTACAATAGTCATTTACAACATTAAGTGCAAGCGGGAGGGATCGTTAATTGCACTACCGAACTGCCCCTAATCAAAACAAAACAAAACGGCCTAAACCTAGCTGTCAGAAAACACAGAAAATTAAACTTTTTTCCCTCTCAAGTCATCTGGGACCCACGAGCTAAGCCCAAGGGACTACTAGTGTAACGCCGGGTGAGTGAATGAGTGAGGAGTCAACTGCAGAGAGCGAAATGTACGGGAAAACGCTTTAATGTCCTTCAAAAAAGTAACAGGTCCAAACATGGGTGAATGCCCAAAACACTGGCGCTAAACAAACCCCAAACCTTGTTAAAAACACTGGACAGCGAAAAACCCAAAACAAGACATCACCAAACGTAACAACCAATAAGCCCGCACAAACACTAGCGGGCAAAACGAAACTAAATAGCACCCATCCCAAAACCCCAACAAGGAACAGGTGAAAACAATTAGACAGACATAAACGAAAAGGAAAAAGGGATCGGTGGCAGCTAGTAGACCGGCGACGACGACCGCCGAGCGCCACCCGAACAGGAAGGGGAGCCACCTTCGGTGGTATTCGTGACAACTAGGGGGGCACTTGAACATTTGCAGTGTCATTCCAAACTCCAACCTTGACTTCCTCTTCCTTTCAGAGCCATGGCTCCATAAGAACTCTCCATATGCTGCTTTGATTGTGCCTGTCTACAATGTTTTCAGGAGAGACAGGATTGAAGGAAGAGGAGGGGGTCTAATGATTTACATTAAAGAACATATCCGATGTAAACAAATTGAGTGGTCATGTGATAATGAACTAGAATGTATTGGCCTGAACGTTACACTGTCTCCCCAAATGCCTTTTACCCTTATTGGAATGTATAGACCACCTTCCACCAAAAGTGTGTTTTTTGATTAGTTTAATAACATGCTTAGCGAATGTGATTTTGGGAAAGAGGTCATCTTAACGGGAGATTTTAACATTAATTATGAAGACAAGTCTTGTAGGAAAACCCTCAAACAGATCACTAATACCTTTGACCTTACACAGCTAGTTAAAGGGCCAACCAGGGTGACTTGTTGCTCTAAAACACAGACTGATTTGGTGTTCAGTAATAAACCAGAGAGAGTGACTAAATCATTCAATATGGTTACTGGGCTATCTGATCATAATTTGACACTTATAGCCAGAGAGCTGTCTAAGAACAGGTTTAACCTCACTTCTGTTAGAAAGCCTGATCAACTCAGAATACCTAAGAGTGAATTACATTATTTTGAAAACGCAATTAAGGGAATTAACTGGAATGATCTCTTGTCCTTTACAGATGTGGAAGCTGATAGTCAGGTTTTTCTATCCACAATTCAGACTACAATAAATGGCTTCCTAAAGAAAATCAAATCCAAACCTGGCCAAAAGAGCACTCTTCCTTGTCTAAATGGAGAAATCTGGGAACTGATGAAAGAACGAGATTATGCTCTAAAATCAGCCCTAAAGTCCAAATTAGAGCATGACAGACGTAGGTTTACCATGTTGAGAAATAAGGTGATGAAAGAAATCAGAGGCCAAGGCAAACTTTTTTATTCACATAATTGGTGAAGCAAAGGGAAATTCTAAATTGATCTGGGAGAATCTAAAAAAGTTAACAGGGAAAGAGCATAGTAACACTGCAAAAAGACTAGAAATCATGGTGAATGACAATCTAACACAGGATGCAGTCGAAATAGCAATAGCCTTCAATTCCTACTTTATTGACTCTGTCAGGGTACTGACACAGAACCCCTCCACTGGTTTATTGGGCTCAGTGCTAGTGAATGACACTCAACCTGTCTTCATTATAAGGGAGGTTTCTGAGTCAGAGGTGAACAAGGTGATTAGCTCACTAAAGCCAAAGATGTGTTTGGGCTGGACTCTACTTTTCTTAAAAACTACAGAGTCACTTATTGGCCCCATTACTAAGGTCACCAACACATCTATTGGTCAGGGGGTGTTTCCAAGGGTATGGAAGTCGGCCATAATAACGGCCATATTTAAATCGGGCGACCCTGCTGACGTGAGTAACTACAGGCCCATTAGTATACTACCTGTGGTGTCGAAGGTTGTTGGAAAGTGTGTAGCAGAGCAACTGATTTCCCACCTCAACAACAGCCCCTTCACATTACACTCCATGCAGTTTGGCTTCAGAGTAAAACACCACAGAAACGGCCAACTGCTTCTTCTGGAAAATGTGAAGTCCAAGATGGACAAAGGGGGCGTTGTTGGGGCTGTGTTTCTGGACCTAAGGAAGTCTTTGATACTGTTAACTATGAGGTTCTCATCACAAAATTGTCCAAGTTCAACTTTTCCCCCGATGCCTTGCGATGGATGAAATCATACCTTGAAGGCAGAACTCACTGTGTCAGAGTGAGCAATGAGTTGTCACCCACTCTTAGCTATGTGCCCCAAGGGTCAATACTGGGGCCCCTCCTGTTCAGCCTGTACATGGGTCTGCCTTCTGTCTGTACTGGGTCTGAAGTTCAAATGTATGCAGATGATACAGTGATATATGTGCATGCAAAGAGCAAACAATAAGTTGCACAAGAACTCACTACTGGAATGGTCCAGGTTACAAAGTGACTCAGTGACTCATGTTTGCATCTCAATGTGAAATAAACTGTCTGCATGTTCTTCACAAAGAGGGCAACTGATGCTACTGAGCCAGATGTCTATGTGTCAGGGGAGAAGCTCCAGGTGGTATCTGATTTTAAGTGCCTTGGCATCATACTTGATTCCAACCTCTCTTTTTAAAAGCAGGTGAAAAAGGTCATTCAAGTAACCAAATTCAACCTAGCTAATTTCCGATTTATACGAAATTTTTGACTACAGAGGTAGCAAAACTGTACTTCAAATCTATGGTACTCCCCCACTTAACATACTGCTTGACTAGTTGGGTACAACATTAAAACCTATTCAGTCTGTCTACAAACAGGCTCTCAAAGTGCTTGATAGGAAGCCCAATAGCCATCATCACTGTTACATGCTCAGACAGCATGAGCTCCTGAGTTGGAAAAATGTTGTGTAATACACCAATGCATTTCTTGTATTCAAGATCCTAAATGGTCTGGCTCCCCCTCCACTCAGTACTTTTGTTAAACAGAAAACCCAAACATATGGCAGCAGATCCACAAGGTCTGCCATGAGAGGTGACTGTATAGTTCCCTTAACTTCTCTAGGGTAGGGGGCAGCATTCTGAATTTTGGATGACATGCATGCCCAAATTAAACTGCCTGCTTCTCGGGCCCAGAAGATATTATATGCATATAACTAGTAGATTTGGATAGAAAACACTCTAAAGTTTCCAGAACTGTTAAAATAGTGTCTGTGAGTATAACAGAACTGATTTGGCAGGCGAAAACCTGAGAAAAATCATTTCAGGAAGTCGTTTTTTGGGGGGTTTTGTAGTTTTCTATTCAATGCCATTACAGTATCCATTGACTTAGGACTCACATAACTGCACCACCTATCACACTTTCACAAAAAACATGAAGACATGGCTAAAGGCCAATCAGATTTGTGAACAGTTTTGTATTGCCGCTTTCCATGTTGTCTGTAGCTTGTGAGGTGTGGATACACTTTGTTGCTTTTATGGATTTGATCTTGTTGCTTTTTGTGCTATGTTGCTCTGTCTGCATGCTACGTCTTGCTTGTCCTATGTTGCTCTGTGTGTGATCACTGCTCAATTATTGTCTATATTGTTAATGTAATTGTTTTTAATAACCTGCCCAGGGACTGCGGTTGAAAATTAGCCGGCTGGCTAAAACCGGCACTTTTACTGAAATGTTGATTAATGTGCACTGTATTTCTGATCGATTTGGTGTTATTTTAATGGACCAAAAATGTGCTTTTCTTTCAAAAACAAGAACATTTCTAAGTGACCCCAAACTTTTGAACGGTAGTGTATATACAGTGCATTCGGAAATTATTCAGACCCCTTCACTTTTTCTGCGGTTTGTTACGTTACAGCCTTATTTAAAAATTTATAAAAAATTGTTTTCCCTTGATCAATCTACACACAGTACCCCATAATGACAAAAACTGAAATATCACATTTACATAAGTATTCAGACCCTTGACTCAGTACTTTGTTGAAGCACCTTTGACAGCGATTACAGCCTCGAGTCTTCTTGTGTATGACGCTACAAGGTTGGCACACCTGTATTTGAGGAATTTCTCCCATTTGTCTCTGCAGATCCTCTCAAGCCATCAGGTTGGATGGGGAGCGTCACTGCACAGCTATTTGTACGAGATCTTCTCTCCAGAGATGTTTGATCGGGTTCAAGTCCGGGCTCTGGCTGGGCCACTCAAGGACATTCAGAGACTTCTCCCAAAGCCGCTCGTGTGTTGTCTTGGCTGTGTGCTTAGGGTCGTTGTCCTGTTGGAAGGTGAACCTTTGCCCCCAAGTCTGAGGTCCTGAGCTCTCTGGAGCAGGTTTTCATCAAGGATATCTCTGTACTTTGCTCCATTCATCTTTCCCTCAGTCCTGACCAGTCTCCCAGTCCCTGCCGCTGAAAACCATCCCCACAGCATGATGCTGCCGCCACCATGCTTCACCGTAGGGACGGTACTAGGTTTTCTTCAGACGTGACGCTTGGCATTCAGGCCAAAGAGTTCAATCTTGGTTTCATCAGACCAGAGAATCTTGCTTCTCATGGTCTGAGTCCTTTATTTGCCTTTTGGCAAACTCCTAGCAGGCTGCCATGTGCCTTTTACTGAGGAGTGGCTTCTGTCTGGCTACTTTACCATAAAGGCCTGAATGGTGGAGTGCTACAGAAATGGTTGTCCTTCAGGAAGGTTCTCCCATCTCCACAGAGGAACTCTGGAGCTCTGTCAGCATGACCATTGGCCTCTTGGTCACCTCCCTGGAGGCCACTGTGTTCTTGGGGACCTTCAATGCTGCAGAAATGTTTTGGTACCCTACCCCAGATCTGTGCCTCGACACAATGCTGTCTCGGAGCTCTACAGAGAATTGCTTCAACCTCATGGCTTGGTTTTTGCTCTGACATGCACTGTCAACTGTGGAAACTTATATAGACAGGTGTGTGCCTTTACAAATCATCTCCAATCAATTGAATTTACCACAGGTGGATCAAGTTGTAGAAACATCTCAAGGATGATCAATGGAAACAAGATGCACCTGAGCTCAACTTCCAGTCTCATAGCAAAGGGTCTGAATACTTATGTAAATAAGGTATTTCTGTTTTTCATTTGTAATAAATTTGCTAACATTTCTTAAAACCTGTTTTTGCTTTGTCATTATGGGTTTTGTGTGTAGATTGATGAGGAAAAACATTTATGTAATCAATTTTAGAGTAAGGCTGTAATGTAACAAAATGTGGAAAAAGTCACACGGTCTGAATACTTTCCGAATGCAGTGTATATATATATATATATATATATATATATATATATATATATATATATATATATATATATATATATAAATAATACCCAAAATAATAATTAAAACAAAGTGGATAGCAGAGAACATGTCTACGGTTTACCCTCACTACTAGGACAGACCAGATACTTAGATAGGCAGTTTTAGAAACTGTTCTTCACCCTGTGAGCATTACATGGTAACACAGGACTTTTGATAGTGTACAGGACTGCGGGCCAGAAGATTGCAGGTTCGCAGACCACCATGGACAAGAGTAGGGGTGGAAAGGTCTCCTTTAAAGTAAAAGCATTCCATGAACCTATCATCGTACTTGCGGGTCCAATAAAACATAGCATAAAATATTTCATACAATTCTACATCCTTTTACAGGACTGGAGAATTAAGCAGAATATGTTTTAATACCACACACATTTTTTAAATTACAGGCTAAGAATGGACAGAGAGATAGGCCTATGTGTTCATCTTATCTTATTTCTCCAATGCCAAATCAGTGTGTCTTGTTTGCCACAAGACTGATGTTATGACATTATGAATCTGAGCATGGTACTTTCAAAAGGTAGGCCTAACTTTCCACCCCAGACAGAGTAGGCCTACCGACACAGAATAATGTAAGCTTTATCTGCTGGCTACTCTTCTTCTGTGGCTTAACCCAACGAGAGAAGGTCACAAGTGTTTCTTTAAAATCTGTCTGGGTTAAAACATCTTCTATTCTACAGAAAGTGAATAGCTTAATCAATTGATAGTGACAGAATTAAATTACTTCCCAAGCAAAGTACATTTTTTGTCTCCTCGGCTATAGAAGGTTGTCAAAGAAACAAAACAATGATATCCCCATATGCATTGGAGTCACTGTCTTTCTAGAATAAAGCATCACGGACCAAAGTGCTCTTATAGATCCCCTTATATAATCAATCTGTTTAATTGTCTTCAAAATCTTAAGCTAAAACGGGGTAGGTCTATGCTTTTTGCCATTTTCTGTAATAAAAGGTGGCGTACCCTCTCATACCCACTCAATTCGAGTCCTGGTTTTAACTTAACAGCCCTTCACTGACACTGGGCTAGGCTATTATAGAGTGCATGGTGGGTGGAATTGGCCGACAAATCTATAGATAGCAGCCTATAGCCTAATTTTGTCTGTCAAACAAGTATAAGAAGAAATAGGCTTCAACACAAAGCCCTCTTGTTGCTAGTGAAGTCAATTTAAAATTAAGACGGTTGAAATGAATTATGCCTACTCAAATTTGCCTTCTTTTGCTACATATTCGTCGCCAAACCCACTGGCTCCAGGTCATCCATAAGTCTTTGCTAGGTAAAGCTCCGCCTTATCTCAACTCACTGGTCACCATAGCAACACCCACCCGTAGCACGTGCTCCAGCAGGTACGTCTCACTGGTCATCCCCAAAGCCAACACGTCCTTTTGCCGCCTTTGACTGGAACGAATTGCAAAAATCACTGAAGTTGGAGTCTTATATCTCCCTCACTAACTTCAAGCATCAGCTGTCAGAGCAGCTTACCGATCGCTGCAGCTGTACACAGCCCATCTGTAAATAGCCCATCCAACCAACTACTTACCTCATCCCCATATTTGTTTTTGTTTTTTCTGCTCTTTTGCACCCCAGTATTTATACTTGCACAGCCTCATCTGCACATCTATCACTCCAGTGTCAATTGCTAAATTGTAATTACTTCACCACTAAGGCCTATTTATTGCCTTATCTCCTTGCTTCATTTGCACACACTGTATACAGATTTTCTATTGTGTTATTGACTGTATGTTTGTTTATCCCATATGTAACTCTATGTTGTTGTTTTTGTCACTGCTTTGCTTTATCTTGGCCAGGTCGCAGTTGTAAATGAGAACTTGTTCTCAACTGGCCTACCTGGTTAAATAAAGGTGAAATAAATACAATTAAAATAAAAACATGCGCTGTCCATTTCCAAATTATTGTGCTGCGGATGCCACTTCAAGTTTCAGCACCACTATGTACAGTAAGTTACTCAAATCTGTCTTATTGTGAGATCAATAACTCTGAAAAATACATAATGGACAAGAAACATATTATTTTTAATAAAATATATTATAGTAGTAGCAAGTTATCAAAGTTGACCTCTGGTCCTTCTCATCATCACTCTATCCTTTCCAAACTGAACAGAACATGTACACAATATTCACGTTTTTTGACTAGGTCTAATCAAAAATTATTTTTGTGAAGAAGCCTTGGACTTCTCCTGAACTGTCATTATAGGCCTACACAGCACAGCCAATGATTAGGTATCACAAAACACATTTTTGATCAGCAAGAGCAGAGCAGGCCAGGGTTACGGGTTGGAATATCCATTGAAGTGTGTAATGCAGCCTAGTTTTATTTACACAATACCAGCAGTGCAAAATACTTGGAAAGGAAGTACATTTTCTAAGAAATATAACTTTGCTCTGTGCTTCTCCGAGCATGCACTTCGTAGTACTAAATCATACTACAATAAATAGCCTGTAAGCTCACTTGATATTGCACGCCCAGCAGAGAATCAGAGATGAGGGATGGCATCGGGCACACATTGATACAGTGGGGAGAACAAGTATTTGATACACTGCCGATTTTGCAGGTTTTCCTACTTACAAAGCATGTAGAGGTCTGTAATTTTTTATCATAGGTACACTTCAATCTAAAACAAAAATCCAGAAAATCACATTGTATGATTTTTAAGTAATTCATTTGCATTTTATTGCATGACATAAGTATTTGATACATCAGAAAAGCAGAACTTAATATTTGGTACAGAAACCTTTGTTTGCAATTACAGAGATCATACATTTCCTGTAGTTCTTGACCAGGTTTGCATACACTGCAGCAGGGATTTTGGCCCACTCCTCCATACAGACCTTCTCCAGATCCTTCAGGTTTCGGGGCTGTCGCTGGGCAATACGGACTTTCAGCTCCCTCCAAAGATTTTCTATTGGGTTCAGGTCTGGAGACTGGCTAGGCCACTCCAGGACCTTGAGATGCTTCTTACGGAGCCACTCCTTAGTTGCCCTGGCTGTGTGTTTCGGGTCGTTGTCATGCTGGAAGACCCAGCCACGACCCATCTTTAATGCTCTTACTGAGGGAAGGAGGTTGTTGGCCAAGATCTCGCGATACATGGCCCCATTCATCCTCCCCTCAATACGGTGCAGTCGTCCTGTCCCCTTTGCAGAAAAGTATCCCCAAAGAATGATGTTTCCACCTCCATGCTTCACGGTTGGGATGGTGTTCTTGGGGTTGTACTCATCCTTCTTCTTCCTCCAAACACGGCGAGTGGAGTTTAGACCAAAAAGCTCTATTTTTGTCTCATCAGACCACATGACCTTCTCCCATTCCTCCTCTGGATCATCCAGATCGTCATTGGCAAACTTCAGACGGACCTGGACATGCGCTGGCTTGAGTAGGGGGACCTTGCGTGCGCTGCAGGATTTTAATCCATGACGGCGTAGTGTGTTACTAATGGTTTTCTTTGAGACTGTGGTCCCAGCTCTCTTCAGGTCATTGACCAGGTCCTGCCGTGTAGTTCTGGGCTGATCCCTCACCCTCCTCATGATCATTGATGCCCCACGAGGTGAGATCTTGCATGGAGCCCCAGACCGAGGGTGATTGGCCGTCATCTTGAACTTCTTCCATTTTCTAATAATTGCGCCAACAGTTGTTGCCTTCTCACCAAGCTGCTTGCCTATTGTCCTGTAGCCCATCCCAGCCTTGTGCAGGTCTACAATTTTACCCCTGATGTCCTTACACAGCTCTCTGGTCTTGGCCATTGTGGAGAGGTTGGAGTCTGTTTGATTGAGTGTGTGGACAGGTGTCTTTTATACAGGTAACGAGTTCAAACAGGTGCAGTTAATACAGGTAATGAGAGGAGAACAGGGCTTCTTAAAGAAAAACTAACAGGTCTGTGAGAGCCGGAATTCTTACTGGTTGGTAGGTGATCAAATACTTATGTCATGCAATAAAATGCAAATTAATTACTTAAAAATCATACAATGTGATTTTCTGGATTTTAGATTCCGTCTCTCACAGTTGAAGTGTACCTATGATAAAAATGTCAGACCTCTACATGCTTTGTAAGTAGGAAAACCTGCAAAATCGGCAATGTATCAAATACTTGTTCTCCCCACTGTATATAGCCTAATAAGCAACTAATTCAAAAAATGTTTTTATCAATTACAAATTACATGACCCTCCCCTGGACTAGATAAAAAAAAATACTAAACCCTCCCCTTAACTGAAATTGAAAAAGCATAACCCTCCCCCTATTATGTACAGGTCCCCATTCTGTAAATTTCAAACCTTCCCTTGTGCCAGCTGAAGAACAATATTCAAGCCCCATACTATCAGCCCCCTAAACCACACTTTCAGCTTCATAGCTAGTAACCTGGAGGGAATGTCTGTCACGTTGCCTAAGAGCTGGAGGCCAAGGTCAGTGAGGTTACGAGCAGTACAGAGTCCCATGTGGTTCTGCTCCCACAGGGGTCAGTGATAGTAAAGTAATAGCCCCAGCATGTGGCTTTCCCTCCCTCCCTCCCTCCTTCCCTCCCTCCACACTGCTGTGCATGCTGGGATAGTGTTCAGTGCCCTCTCCCACTCCACACCCCCTAGATCAGGTGAGTGCTGAGACTTAAGTGGCATGGCATTGTTGGTACACTCAAGCTGGTGCTGGGTGTAAAACTAGTGATGCCACCACTTACAACAGTACCACAGTGCCATCTTGATGGTACTCCAGCAGGCCACTCCAGGATTACAATCCGTATACTTTCCAAAATCTGATTAGGATATCAGTGTTCTCTGATATTTTGTGTTGTTTCAAAAATGAATACATTTTCTGCATTAACTCAATTTTGCAGATTTAATTTATTTTACCAGGTAGGTTGATTGAGGACTCATCCTCATTTACAACAACAACCAGAGTAACATGTGAAGAGAAGATGAGAAGAGAAGAGAAGAGAAGAGAAGAGAAGAGAAGAGAAGAGAAGAGAAGAGAAGAGAAGAGAAGAGAAGAGAAGAGAAGAGAAGTCAAGTCAAGCAGAGGTTTATCAGACAGCCATGGTAGTATCCAGGTTAGGAATTCCACTTGTGCACTGGGGTTAACGACGCTACTCTTGCGATATGTGCAATAAACCCTAAATGACCACTGATAGTCACACTCAGTGGTCGCACAATTTGCCAGTCAGTGTTTCCCGTTACTTTAACACTACTTCCCAGATGTCCCAGATGTCAGTATCAACTTCTGGTCCAGGCTTGCTTCAAATAAAAGCTATCAGAGCATTGTTTATGGTGACTGAAATGTACCACAAGAGAAATGCGTAATTTATTTCCATGAGATTACCTGGAAGTTCTTTTCTAATAAGTGCAGTTTGCCATTTGCAGATATCAACCTTTGGTGGCCTGCATTAAACTTGACATTTCTTGATATGAGTGTCTGACCACCTGTGAAGGATGTCCTCTCTCCACCCCCTGGGTTACCATGACAGCAGTGAGGTTGATTGGCCACCTGCTGCCTAGCCCTAGAGTGTGCTTATTACAGACCTCTAATGTAAAAAAGCTACAGGGACTATTCCATAACCTTGTAATGAACAAATGACACACTGTGGTCTGCCGAGTACATTCCAAGTAATTATGTTTTTTAATTTTAGAACTAAGTGATAAAAGAAAGCAAAATCTTTCTGAACTGGAGTGAACCGGATTCAAAGTTATTATTGACTCACTTCTGTATTCCATTGAATGCGATAGTTTGTTGGAGTAGGTCTGCAGTGCACTTTCTAAACAGTAGAGGGCAGTCTAGCAACAGCCTCGTTTTCTCCACTAACAGCTCCAGGGCTCTGTCGCAATTATTCCTCTCCTTGCCTCTCCTTCAACACTCCCATCTAAAGGAACTGACCAGGTGAAAGCTAACCTTATGAGCTTCCACTACATTGTTTTCACCTGTCCAGTCTTGATTAGGGGGAGGAGATGAGGAGAGGATGGATTTTCAAGCATCTGAGACAGAGCCCAAGTGTGTTATTCATATGAGTCACCTAAGCAAGAGCTCCTACCCTGTCTCACTCTGTTTCTTCCTCCTTTTGTTAACTAAGGTCTTGCCTTTGAATAAGAGAGCATGGAAATTAGATTGTTGCCTAGGTATCTCAGCAAACAGCAGTAGCCTAAAGCGGACCTGTGTTGCTAAAGCGTTTAATGACCTATATCAGTGTTTGATTGTCTAAGGTACTCTACTGATTGCCTGTTCCGTTTGTTTTGATTGCTAATTGCACCCTGCCTGTGTTCTAACAAAAGTTCACGCCACCTGAACTTAGCTTAGCTGCGGATCACAATTACAATCATACAATTGAAAACATACAATGAGTATTGCCTTTGCATCTTGACAAAAATATTGGCAAGCCAAAAGAATGTGTCATCTGTATACTGCACAAATCTGTAAAAAGAAGAAACAAACAGTCTGATAAAGATTCAACACAATCAAATACAATCAGAAAAGTTTGCTTTTGAGGACCGGAAACATGTTATATTTTTACTAGGCTATCATCTTTAACATTAAGCTCAGTAATAGGTCATGAGTTGAAATCAAGGCAGTTGGTTTCATTGTGTTGTGCAATGTCATTCTGGCTCTTGTTAGGTATAGAGCAGACACATCTGTTTAGCTAACCCTGTTTTCATTGTTAGCTCTAGGTGAGCCTGGGTCAGGCTCTTTATACATTACAGACAGGTGCTGGTTTTGGCTTGCAGCTGGAGCCATATGGATGGAAATACACGGCAGTGATTGATGTCTGTCTCAGAACGTAGAAGAGGGCGAGTGACAGAGTCAACATGCCAACCCCCAGCCCATATCTTTACCTATCCAGAGTCTTTGCCCTGGGCAAAATACTATGCCGGCTCCACTCAGCACAGCTTCCCTCATAACAATACTGACCAAGCGAGGACATCCAGGGGATCAGATGTCATGTGAACTGACATCCCCGTGCACTGACCTCACCAGCCTGTTCCGTTCAGAATGTCTTATTTCGCAACCAACCAGAAATGCACAAACAACGCTCAAAAGAGATTTACGGTCAGCGAATCGTTTCGAGTCAAGTCAAGAAACCGAAACAAAGGCTCTTTCTCAATTCATCTTTCCTTGATACCTCGTATTCCCTCTCCTCACCTCCTTATTAAAACGCATTGGAGAAGAATGTCCGAGGGGAAGGACCTGGGACCTTTAATTCAAGAGGCATGGCGATTATGCGACCGACAGTACTTGAATTCAGCTTGAACACATCAGTATTGAGTACCAGAACCTCACATTGTTTACTGCCTGAGTTCCGTATATAGGTTGAAAATATAATAACAAATATATAAATAGTGCAAGCACTGGCGATCAAGGAATCGTGGAAAGATGAATTGAGATTGAGCCACAGACTGAGAACTAGGTTAGTTTTTTCTCTCTTTTCAAGCAGGAATAGCTCAAAGCCCACTGTTGATCTGTCGAGAAAGACGACAGATGTAGATTAAGCGATGAATTACTTGAGAAACTTCAAAGTAATTTCCCAATGAAGTATTCTAATGGTGGCTGGAAATCTCGACTTCCCACTTGAGAGTTGTGTAAAGTCAAGGGGTTTCTCAGCTTCGTCAGCCAATTAATGGGAGTCTGGGGCTTTTTCAACTGTCAAGCACGCTGTTGACATTCTGCTTCTCTATTCTTATGCTCAATTTGATGATACCGTGGTGCTTTCCAATTTAAATGTGCAAAACTGGAAGTCCATATTATCTGGAACAGAGCTCTTCAACACCCAACAAGGGTGTATTGACCCCTACTTTCGTCTTCTGTGAGATGAGAATTCCTGCGACGTGTCTCTATTCAGTCTGTTTATTGATTTGTTCGCACTCTTCTCGCTGGTTATTACAGTGCAAGCGTATGTTACCTTGGACCGGCTTAATTAGAGTGCACCCTTTCAGTGACACAGGTTTGACACATATTGCTATGTGCCTGTAAGCAACTCTTCTGAGGCAGAGTCAATGGTGGGAAAACAAGCAATACATATAATACAGAAGTCGCCAAGGATGTGAGGGTGGGAGTTGTGTTGATGTATTGTTGGGCCTTTTGTCCTCTCCTGTACAGAATGCAAACCAGCAGTAAGGAGCCATAGAGCAGAGATCTCACACTGTAGATGTATTGTACCAGAATTCAGATGTCACTTTAATATGCACTACCGTGCCTTCTCGCCATGTCTTCACTCACAAAGACTTCACAAGTCTGGATTCAGGAAACAGATTCAATGTTAAACCTTATTGCCACACATTTCAAGGAAGCAATGCAATAGCTACATACAAGCCTCATGAGTCTGGATGGTGATACTGTATTACCTGTACAGTGCCATGAGTCTGGATGGTGATACTGTATTAACTGTACAGTGTCATAAGTCTGGGTGGTGATACTGTATTAACTGTACAGTGTCATGAGTCTGGGTGGTGATACTGTATTAACTGTACAGTGTTCATGAGTCTGGATGGTGATACTGTATTAACTGTACAGTGCCATGAGTCTAGGTGGTGATACTGTATTAACTGTACAGTGTCATGAGTCTGGATGGTGATACTGTATTAACTGTACAGTATCATGAGTCTGGGTGGTGAAACTGTATTAACTGTACAGTGTCATGAGTCTGGGTGGTGATACTGTATTAACTGTACAGTGTCATGAGTCTGGGTGGTGATACTGTATTAACTGTACAGTGTTCATGAGTCTGGGTGGTGATACTGTATTAACTGTACAGTGTTCATGAGTCTGGATGGTGATACTGTATTAACTGTACAGTGCCATGAGTCTGGGTGGTGATACTGTATTAACTGTGCAGTGTCATGAGTCTAGATGGTGATACTGTATTAACTGTACAGTGTCATGAGTCTGGGTGGTGATTCTGTATTAACTGTACAGTGTTCATGAGTCTGGGTGGTGATACTGTATTAACTGTACAGTGCCATGAGTCTGGGTGGTGATACTGTATTAACTGTGCAGTGTCATGAGTCTAGATGGTGATACTGTATTAACTGTACAGTGTCATGAGTCTGGGTGGTGATTCTGTATTAACTGTACAGTGTTCATGAGTCTGGGTGGTGATACTGTATTAACTGTACAGTGCCATGAGTCTGGATGGTGATACTGTGTTAACTGTACAGTGCGTCAACAAGTGCACCATGACATTACATGTCATGATTAATGAATGTACTGTAACCCAAAAGAGCGACAGTGTCTGGCTAAACGGCCCATTGCAGGCAGAGTTTTATGTCTTGGGCCAACCTGGTCGGCCCCCAGGGAGTCTCTAGTCTCAGATGGAGGGCTCAGGGGTAGTGTGAGTGGGGCCCCACAGGGACCAATGGGCCAGCAGAGGGAGTGGGCAGCCAACCCAGTCCAGCTGATCCCCCCATGACTCCTCTCTGTTCAGGGACATAAGTGCATGTGCCACACTGCAGCCGCTGGCCGCTGTGATAAGAGCACCACACACAAACGCATGCATGCACGCAAGCAAGCACGCACACACACACACACAGAGAGAGAGAGAGGGGAGAGAGATTGATAAACACAAGATATGCACGTGCATACACACCCACTGCCGGACACACACACAAGCATGTGCTCATATGGAGCCACTCTGACCCATTTGCTGAACCCCCACTGTAACCTGTGTGTGACTTTTCAACTTCCCACAGAAAGCCAGCTGGGAGACAGGAGACAGGAGACAGGAGACAGCCACAAACACACACAAACATGGAGATCTGGTCTGCAAGACACACACACACACACATACAGACAGCTGTTATTCATGAATGATGGATTTTATTGCTATACATGGGGGAGCACAGAAAGATTGATTATTTCACATACCCTACATTTCATAGTCTTCCACTGACATGCACTTGTATTGAATACAATCTCTGAAAATGTTATTGTAGAACACCTATATCACTGAATGACGCTAGATTTGGGTAAGACCTGGCCCTATGTGAAATACTTGAATGTATTTGAGATGAGCTTGACTTATCTTGGAGTTCGTACTTTGGGGACTCTTCCATTGGTTCCATTACATCGGGCAAACCTGTCACGTTGGCATGAAGGATCGGGAGACAGGCGCAGGAATGCGTAATAGGGGTTAAGCCCAAATTACAACGTGCCGTGTAAAGGCACGGGGACGAAGACCAAACAAACATGTAACAAAAACACAGGGTTGAAACCCAAACAAAAGAGCGAGGAATACCTAAATACACACGCGCGCATGATGATTAACACACGGGACGAGGCCCGTAATCATCTGCGCAATCCATAAGGGCTTGAAAGCCCAAAACACACAGCACAGATACTCACACGCACCAACAGACATTGTAGCAATAATCGCCAAGACCATGGAAACCAAAGGGAACAACTTATACAAGTACTAATCAGTGGGAATAGGGGACAGGTGTGCGAAATGAAAGTTCCGGAGGGATCCGTGACAGTACCCCCTCCCCCCTGATGCGCTGCACCAGCAGCACAACGACACCGGCCTCGAGGACGATCACAGGAATGCAGTGCGGGTAGATCAGGACCCGATGCAGCTGCCGAAGTTGCTGCGGTGTCGGACGGACCAGTAGCAGTGGCGCTGCATCGGACAGGCTAGTTGCAGCTGCAGAAGTTGCAGCCACGCCGGACGGACCAATCGCAGCATCGTCGGATGGGTCATTCCAGCTGTCTCCCTTAATGGTCGATTATTCTGTCACATTGGTATGAATGATTCGGGAGACAGGCGCAGGAATGCGTAATAGGATTTTTTATTTAGCCCAAATTACGGCGTGCTGTGTAAAGGCATGGGGACGAAGACCAAACAAACACGTAACAAAAAGTACCTTGAATAAATAACACAAGCGCACGATGATTATCACACGGGACGAGACCCGTAATCATCTGCGTACTCCACAATGGCACAAAAGCCAAAACAACAAGGCACAGGTACTCACACAACCAACGGACATTGTAACAATAATGGACAGCACCATGGTGAACAAAGGGCACATTTATACAAATACAATCAGTGGGAATAGGGGACAGGTGTGCGTAATGAAAGTTCCGGAGGGATCCGTGACAAAACCAAATCAAGCTCAGCACAAATATTTGAACACGTTTGACATGCATGTGACCCAGGTCGACTACAGTAGGCTGATGTTCCAAAAATACTTAGTTTCAAATGTCATTGAATGCTAGTTGATTGTTCCAGACTGTGCAGTGCAGTGACAGGTTTGCATTAGCCTCAACCCAGTCAGTGTTGAGGACTGAGCTAGAGCAAAGATGAAGCTCCTGCTTGGGAAACACAGCAATGCCCTTCAGACAGATTATTAACACTGAGTTGGACTGATTAAAGCCAAACTGTGCAAACAGGCTACAGTATGTGGATTACATTTTCAACCAAATAAAGCTCAAACACAAAGGCACAGCTTTACTCTGGGTGTCCCCTTAGACAACTAGAGAAAATAGTTATCATAATTTATGATGAAAGCTGTGCAAAACACATAAAACTCACACCATCTCAATGAAGTTCAATTAGTTATTTGAGTGTATGACGGAAATTTCATAAACTGTGCAAAGCAAACAGTCACCCATCTCAATGGACGACAATGAATACAGGGGCATGGTTTTGAATGTGTTTTTTTGTGAACGTACAAGGTCAATATAGTATTACCTTTCCCCAATTTACAAATTGAGAGTAAATACTAAGTTGATGTGAGCATTTGTCACAGACTTTAGAGAAGGCAAGCAATGGGGTTTACCTCTGTGTTTCATTGTTAGGGGTTGAACTCATAAAATGGCTACAAACAACTCATTACTCAGGAGAGTAGAGCTCAGAGAAAATTAAGTTGACATGTTTCATGAACACAGGCTCTACTTTGTTGCAGTGTTTACAGCAATGAGCTGGGCCAAATCGATCCCAATTCTCCTTTGCAAAGGCGGGCTTTAGAAGGTAATGGAAAAAGCAAGCAACTCCTTGGAATACAAAAATATGATTTGTAAAAAACCCTGGGTAGATATTTGCAGGTGAACTCGGGACTCTGCAATAAATGGCAAAGGGTTGCAAGACTCCCAGGGCAATACTTGATTGTTTCCATTGATGGTGTCTGAATTCGAAACCGTCATTGGGTAGAAATTGAGGTGAATCGGGCATTGGCCCAACTGATAGTCCCAAAGGTCCCTGCAGCTTTTGGGGGGAATACATGTATATTGGAAGCAAGGGAATGGCAGAGGGAAAAAGTCAGGTACAAATAATTACTGTTATTTTCTTTCACCTAGCTGTTTATGATGTCAGTCTTCAATTTGTATTCTTATTTGTAATTCTAGATGGCTGCTTGGAACATTAAAGATTGAAAGAGGATGGCTTGGAACATGAAAGATTGAAAGAGGATGGCTTGGAAAATGAAAGATTGAAAGAGGATGGCTTGGAACATGAAAGATTGAAAGAGGATGGCTTGGAAAATGAAAGATTGAAAGAGGATGGCTTGGAACATGAAAGATTGAAAGAGGATGGCTTGGAACATGAAAGATTGAAAGAGGATGGCTTGGAACATGAAAGATTGAAAGAGGATGGCTTGGAACATGAAAGATTGAAAGAGGATGGCTTGGAACATGAAAGATTGCGACCCCATTAGTTTTATTATTCTTCAAAATATTTCTCATCCCATCATCCTCTGGAAATGTGTAGGTCACTAGCTGCCACTGAGTTTCATCACTGTTGGGCTAAAACAAGTGTTGTGGCAATATTCACTCATCCTGTAGAGTACTGTATATAGGTTGTATCTTCTTGCAGAGGGTTATGTCATCACCATGTGGTACCTATATCATGAAATATTAGACCCATCTTAAAGGGAGGCCAGAGCAGTGTCTCTGCACTGTCTGGTAATAAGTAATTGAGGGCTCCATGTGTAGCAACATCAATCCATAACTGAAGTCCTACCATGAAATGTCCATTAATTGCACATTACTTTGGAGCTTTTACATGGGAGATAGCATAACCATTTCAATTACTTGTGAAGTTCGTAACCCCCCAACAGACTTTGATTGCAGTTTTGCAGCTATCCAATTAATTAAACTCTGCCCATATTGTTGTATTTCAGGTAACTTAAAAAAAAAAAAAATGTTTTCCATATTGGACAAGAGAAATATGATACAGTGAATGTTTCATAGGATTCTTGGCTACACAAAACTACATATTCTGGTTTGGGAATTTTGGGATGAGTAATGTCTATCAAATTATATTTAAAAAAAGCAAGCATACATTTGATATGTGTTTACACTTGTATATCCCAATGAATATTAAGCAATTTCAATGGCAATATGAATTGATTCTTTTATTTTAAAGTAAAAGTCTACTTTCGGCGACTTCCAACCAAGTTTTTATGTTGGTTCTATGGTAGCTCCTTCAGTAAGCTCTCTGGGTTCAAAGACTACTCTTATCTCCTCCTCCCCTGACGTTTTTGTGCATTTGTGTTTGCAACGGAAGCCGAAAGTAAAACGGATCCACAAAAATAAATGGGAAATAGCCTATTCCCATTCTCAGAGGACGGCTATTACTTCTGTAGTCTTTAAATGTCAAAAGCAATTTTCTGCTCAGTAAAAAAAAAAATTGAGGCCTAGACTCATCATAAAAATTATAAATGTTATTTTTATATTCCCTCTGATGTTGTGGGCTTTCTTCATTCCTTATCACACCATACATGTTTTCTTGGGCTAATCAAAAGCATTGTCAGAGAGGATAGTGAAAGAAATGCCGACGCATACCTGGGAGTGCAGCCAAGTCCAGTGGTGTACGGTGAAACAAACCTGGCAGCGCTGATATCCTCTCAACACCACACTTCCAATATTACTATCAGCCGCATTCAGAATCATAGCCACACCATTGTTCTATTTTGTGGTGTGTTATGGCCTCATGGCATGATACACCACAATGAAAGGTCAGTGTAATTCTTTTTTGGAGAGAGAGAGACCTCTTTTCTGGGATACAAAATCCATTGAATACAATTGTAGCCAGGTCATTCGAGGTAAGCCTTGTGGACCTGTTCCATGTTTTTCTCACAGAACGTTAAATTAAAAGCCATCAGTCGTGCTATGTGATGATTTGAGTATACAGTCGCACCAAGCCAATACATCCCTCTCACTGGAAATCATCCGAACCACTCCAACTGAGTATTCATATTGATTGCTACAATCTGTTTCACATCAACAAAGTAGGCCTACAAATGCAAACAGGGGTTTTCCCTGTAGTACTGTCTTTTGGAGTCACCTCTTGAGAGTGGTTTAACCACAATCTCACATTGACGTAAACAAGGTATCCTTGATTTAGGGCTCTATCCAATATGGATTGCTGAAGCGTTACAGATTGAGCGATAGAAGAGTAATTAAGGTCATTTCCAATTGAGACAACATCTCGTTCCTCGCCTTCTTCAACGCGTCATTCTCTGCCAATGCCACCTGACTCTCCGCCGATGACGAGTGACTCTCTGCCAATACCACCTGGCTCTGGAACAATGCATCAGATGATTCATTTTACAATCACGGCTAAAGCGATTTAATTAAGGGTTTCAGTTAAGAAAATATGGCGCTGTACAGCGGGAGCGGTCGGGAGTAGGCCTAAGCTACAAAGTGACTGCAAATGAAGAGCAAAATAATCCTAACATTTCCAAATAAAAATCTGATTGATTTATCAAGACCAGTCCCCATGCTCTGTCATTCAGTGATATGTATTCCCTATTATCCTGCTGATAGTTGAAATAAACATCTGCATTTTGAAAGAGTATTTTTATCATTATTTTATTAATGAAAGCATAAATACTCTACAGTATATGCTTGATCCGACATTTGCGGTTGCATGAGGTTTGGAGTTAGAAATGTAAAACTTTAGAGTACTTAATACATTGCAAGTTGGGGGGATTTTTTTTTCACTCCTACAGTAGCCGAGCTATCAGATTATCCTTTTGTAAAGGTTGAAGAGTCTATTGTCCTGCTAATAGCCCATCCTGGAAATGTTGTTTGCAGAATTCACAGCCTGCTACTCTTGTGAAAACAAAATGCCTCCTGCTGTCCATCACTACTGTAGATAAAAACACAGAATATCTAAGGGGCTTTTATATAATTATACTGCAGGGTTAATAATATTAATAATTGTTGGATAACAGATCGGCTCTCGGAACTCATTAAGAGGCGGCTTCTATCTTCAATATAATCATTCATTCAGAAGGTTAAACCCATAGGTTTTTGGCCTGCAGTAGGTTATAATAAACGGAACATTGCGTGTCAATTCATAAACCATGTGCCATGGAATCGGTACATCGAAATCTCTTCCCAACCATTTTGCAATCTATATGGCACAGCTGTCAATTTTTTGGTCCTAAAATGAAACTGGTATATATTTTTATTTATCACAATTTTCTTAAACCAATTTTGGTCTTTAATTCAGGGCCGACAGACAAGTTCCTTACTTTTTCCTCCTTCCACTTGATAAAAGTTCCAATTGATGATGTTTTTTTTAATCAATTAGTATATTTGAGTTTAACCACAATATTTGTTGTATTATTTGTTCTGTCTTTTTTGGTGGATCAACTGAATTTGCAACCAACTTTCTATGGCTTGTTTAAAAAATAACAATATTTTGGAGATGATTTCGTTTTCAAATAACCAAAAGTGAGCGGTTGTAATCTTAATAAAGGGAAAAATGCCATTCTTGAACATGGGGTGAGACATTCTTACTAATTTGTAAATAAAGGCAGTTCGTTATTTAAAATGATTTATTTCTGTTTTTAGAGGGAGAGAAACCAAAAGCCCACCATGCCTATTTTTCGAAAATCGTCAGTCCACATGTCAAGTGTAATTCCCCCATTGTATTTACACAAGTTCTCTCTTAAAACTCCAGGACCGCCGACAGTTTTTGTTGTTGTTGCCTGATGCAGGACTCCAGTGCCAGAGAAGAGAGACTCTTAAAATTCCTCAATTAATTTACAAAAAGATAGTCAATTTGTGCCACAGTTTATACTATCGATAGATCAGCGCTCTAACTCCCCCTTGTGATAGTGTGGTGCAATGACAGAATGCCACCATCTACAACTAACGGTTGCGGCATAAGCTCGTAACGTTTAAAGGAAGAACCCTTGTATGCAGCGTTAACTGTGAATGCAGTCTCCAACAGAGTATGTGAGCGGAACTAGAGCAGAGCGAGGACTGGAGCGTGTCGGCCTTCTCGCCAGCTCCAATTTCGCTCCAGTAGCGCTCACTTCACGAGCTCAGGGCATGCCCGACCCAGCATGCATTTGTAGTGTACTTGTGTGCCGCTATAGCCCCTTGCTTCAGCTACTGTCACGAAGTTTGCGAAATAGCATGATGGTGTACTTACTTTATGCACATGCTAACAGAAAGGAACGAGGTTGGTAGCTAACTAAGTTCATCACTGTATTTATAAATAAAAAATCAGATCTCTTAAAAATGTAGTTCATTTTTGTTCTATTATCTATAAAATAGGCCATAATTGATTTTGGCCCAATAGGCTTGACATCCCTGAGCAAGGCACACTGTTCCCCGGGCACCGATGACGTGGGTGACGATTAAGGCAGCTGATTCAGAGGGGTTGGGTTAAATGTGGAAGACACATTTCAGTTGAATGCATTCAGTTGTACAACTGACTAGGTATCCCCTTCCCTTTCCCTTTATTCCCACTTTCAAGGAGCTTTCCATTTTGATAGGGTTATACCTTTAAGTGTTTAGCATCCCCAGTGGCTCTGCAAGCATAGAGAGGATATTCTCAGCTGCCGGCCTGCTCTCTAGACACCATCGCATGAGCTTCAAGCCACAGACTCTGGTCAAACTAATTTTCTACAAATTAATTCAAAGGCACTGTAGACTGAGCCTAATAAGGCATTTTTTGTTTCATTTGTATTTAATTCTAAGTCAATTTATTGACTATAATGATTTAATACAATCAAATGTTGAACTCCCTATGGTTGAGTTGATGTCCGCGCCCCCGTGGAAATCTAATTAGTATAATAATAATTAAAAAACATAAAAATCTGTCCATTTAAATTAGAGATATCTGTTTTCTTTGCATTGGATAGGTCTCAATCCACCAAATCCGCCTATGTAACACTTCTGTTAGGCGGAGCAGCACAGGGGAACCCAAGAGCAGACTCAGACCAGAAAACAGGGATGATTGAACCAAGATATTTATTGTAACAGGGAGAGATGAAGTGCGGATCCAGGGAAGTTCAGATGAGTTGTAGGAAACCAGATGTGGAGGCTGAGGTTGGAGTGAGCTGTGTTGGGACAGGGTAAACAGGTCCGGAGGGGAATCCAAGGGAGTGATGGTGAGATGTGGAACAGGAGACAGGAATGAGAGTCAGAGCAGCAAGACTGTAGTGAGAGGAGAAACAGTGTCAGGCAAGGAAACAAGCACAGCAGGACACAGGATCTTAAATAATAACAAATAGGTAGAAGCATGACTGACTGAACGGAGATTACGATCTGGCAGAGTGGAAGTGGCAGGACTGGTCTTGATTATGGAACGGGTTGCAGCTGGTGGGGAACTGCTCTGACTCCAGCACACCTGTCTCCAACCACACAATCACACACAGAGGGAGAACTAGGGGAATGGCTGCAGGTCAAGGAGACAATGGATGTCCACTAGGGGGTGTGGCAGGAGCAGATATGACAACTTCCGCATCTGCGGTGAAATGTGATTCAGACCATGAGACATCCCAAAAATCGGTCTTCACACAAAATCATCTACAGCGTCCGAACGGTTTGGCCTTCAAACTATTATAACCCTTCTACGGAAAGATGAGACTCTCACGAACACGATGGTGTTCTCCGTTTTGCTCTACGACTCATTTGAAGTTGGTACAGGCGATCTGCCAACTTCCGTCTCTAGCATCCGAACAGTTTGGGCTACACACAAATATGTCCCCTCTGTGTAAAGGTGAGACTCTCACAAACACGTATATGTTGGTTGTTTTGCTCTACACACGTCTAACGGTCCCCCGGTACCAGTCGAAATTATGGAAGTATATATGGAGACTGTTTAGTGACAGAAATAAGGGGTTAAATACATGTAAATAAAATATACACAGTATATGTTTCCTGATCTTTCTTATATCTCTCAGATATAGAATAGACACTTCAGAACAAACTTCCTTTAGATTACCAGCCTAGTGTCACACTCGCAAATGCTTCAGAATGTATTTCTTTGTAGGCCATAGCCTTGAAATAATTGAAATAATAGGCACCTTGTCTGGTTCCTGACCTATTTAGTGTTAATATGCTGTTTATTATGACATGAAATTATGAGTGCTTCTTACATTCACCTTTTCATGTTTATTAAAATACTTTTGATTCATATCATATGGTTTTGTTTCAGAAATCCAAAACCAAATGGTAGTTCCAGCTAGTCCCAAAAATAGATGGGTGTTGGTTAAATTGTGATTTTAATGAATGGAGCGAATTCGGAGCAGCAGTTTCTTTTCATGTGAGCGCGGAGCGGTTTAAAAGGATGTGGAGTGCCGGAGCGTGCTCACCACTCCATTAGCGATGAGTGGGATTGCATTTAAATTTCAATCACGCTGTAACGCTGAATTTCCGTGATACGGATAGAGCCCTTGCTTACAGTAGTAATACACACTGCCATCCCACTCCCTGGTTTCCAAATAATTTTTCATAGAAGAGCTGGCCACCAGACGGTTGTTTTTGAGAGTGAAACGGCTTGGATTCACCTGACTGATTCTACCTCACAGCTACTTCTCTGTTTATTTTCTAATCATGGCGCTCTCCAAGGCATCCTTCTCTTCCATTATTGAAATGTGCAGAATACTTAGAGTTGTCATTAGTGTTCTTTGTGTATACTGTGCCTGATAAGCCTCAACTTTTCAACTTTAATTAATCAAGCCGTTAATTGCGTCCAACCCATACCCCAATTAATATTCGAACAAACATAAACAAATACACATATTACTGTACTCAGCAAAAGCTCTATGGGATAGAAATCTGCTTGAAATGTTATAATCTAATTGCTTTTTTGAAGAACTGATAAGGATGTTTATTGTCCAATCACTGAACAGGACATTTACTGTATATTAGGAAAGAGAGAAGCATTGGATTTTCTGACAGCTTTTATTGGCAGCAATTCAAATGATTCCTATGACATTGGAAAATTTCCGCCCTCCCGATAACATCATTCATGACCATCTTTTATTATGAACAGGTAACATATACCACGTTTCACACTATTGTGCTGACCCAAACTGTACTCTGCTATTGGCTCTGGCATTTTCTTTTCACATTGTGCATTCCAGCATGGTTTCAGCAACTATGGTGGCTGCGTTGAGGCCAGCACAGTACAGCTCGGCTTCTCTTGGCTAGGCTCAGTAGTGTGAAAAGGGTCAAATTTTGCCCGAAATGTTGAGACACAAGTCCTTCTTCCTATATGGCACACCGATTCCGACACCCTTTAAAACAATGTCCATCTACACAATGAGGAACAGAGGGCAGTGCTTCCACACAAACGCAGAACAATGGTACTGTACACATAAAGAGAATCTGTTTGCTCATAACTTCATTTCAACAAAGG
Organism: Salvelinus namaycush; assembly: GCF_016432855.1. NCBI lineage: Eukaryota > Metazoa > Chordata > Actinopteri > Salmoniformes > Salmonidae > Salvelinus > Salvelinus namaycush. The sequence goes on along the minus strand of NC_052311.1, from coordinate 14,096,909 downwards.
AGAAGAAAGTGTTTTATAATGAACACTTAGCTAATCATTAGCGAGAACAAATGAACTGGCAGTAGACAAAGAGCCCAATCTTCACTGCGGGCATGATAATCATTAGGTCCAGGTATTCTGAGGTGTCCACATCTCTTGCAGCCGACAGCACTCGGAATGATCTGAGTCAGGGAATTTGTCCAGAATGGCTGAATAAGCCATAGCTCCATTGTCCATCTCTACCATTCCAGTATTGATTAGAAATAATGTTCCTCCTTCAGTCAAGTCAAAGCGAACGGTATTAAAGCACTTATATCCTCAAGGGTCTTTTCCAATCAGTTTGTGCAGTTGAGTACCAAATAAAGACAAAGTTCGCTGTTCATTGACAACATTTTAGGTAAGAGCTTTCCATTTATATATAGATCTTAAAGAATAACTGCGTAGTTTCCAATGGTGCTTTTTAAATTCACTCTTGAAAACAATGGATGTGCTTGGATAGCTGGATGGTAGGTTAGTCCACATAAAAAGTACTTTTATCTTGACTTGAAGCGATAACAATGTACAGTGTACAGATTGGTTTCAATCTGTCTCAGTCCCTCTCTGTACACTTAAAGGGCTCGCAGATGCAGTTGAACCACTAAGACACAAAAATATAAAAACGACTATGCTGTACATGTTCCGGAGGAGGAGAAGCCTATTGGCCAAAGAGTCAAATTTCTCTAGAATTTGTCAACAAATCATCCCATCTGCTCTATGGGTGCTCCTTGGCAGTGCTGCCTCCTTTAGTGTCCATATAAGAGCAAAGGTAGGAGCACAAGGCCGGTAAAGGCCGTTGGAGCCAGAAGGCCAAGTGCGGGGGCAGAGTTTGGGAGCCCATCCAATGGGAGGGTAGAATCTCCCCACAGTCGGTCATTTCCGCTGGCCTAAGGGTGAGAAAGAGAAATCAATGTTGACCAAAAAACATTGAAGCCCACATGGTTAGCCTGAAACAGAACAGAACAAAACTAGGGATGTATTATTCACTGTCGAGGGCCAAATCTAAGATATGCTCCATCATTCTGATTCAAATTTCAAAGGTCAAAGGTGATCGGGTGGGAGTACTGTAAATATGCAACTGTAACCTCCCTGAACTTAACTGGCAAAGGTTTCAACTCTTGGCAAATCTTCTTTTTTTTTTATACTGTACAAACAACTGAACAAGTATCTATTTTATCCCATTCTAGCTCTGACCCTGATGAAACAATCACCACACCTGTGTTGGTATAATTGGGTCCGGAACATTCCGTGTGGTCTCCACGGTAGCAGGCAGAGGGGTGGTGGCATGATTCTCTCTGCCTGCGGCAGGGCTGAGCAGTCCCGATAGACTGGGAGTGGGCGCCATATCTGTCCCGCTCCCAAATGCCAGGAGGGCATTCCCTGTTTAACAAGATGACAACAGGCACAGTTTGAGAAGAGACAATTTGACTCAAGGCTCCCGAAATGGACCTGACACGTCTTCATCAATTTCCAATCACGCCCACATTCAGTTACTGCACAGTCAGGACCCATTCTGCATTCTGCCTGAGCGGCTTGGCTCGGGCAAGTTTGGATTTGCTCGGTGGAGAAGGCGAATACTCAGTATTCTCTTCAGGTTTCCCCAACTGCACCTGCCTCTCCACATCCTCTCATTAACTCACAGACGAGTGGCATTGGCCAAACAAGACTGGAACCTCGCTCTGTGTCCTTTTTTGTCATGGAGAGAAGAGGCCACCAAGGAGAGGAGAGGCCACTGAGGAGAGGAGAGGTCACGAGGAGAAGAGAGAAGAGGCGAAGCGAGGAAAGGAGAGGCCACCAAGGAGAGGAGACGAAGAGGCCACCAAGGAGAGGAGACGAAGAGGCCACCAAGGAGAGGAGAGGAGAGGAGAGGAGAGGAGAGGAGAGGAGAGGAGAGGAGAGGAGAGGAGAGGAGAGGAGAGGAGAGGAGAGGAGAGGAGATGGCTTTAGAGTTACTGGTCGTCACTGTTTACCACAGCCACAAAGTCATAAAGCCTGCCTATTTCTACAATTTCATTTTAAACCTAACCTTAACCATAACCTTATCCATGCTTCAAACCTTATGTCTCTCTCTAACCTTAAATGAAGACCAAAAAGCAAATTTAGACTTTGTGCCCATACTATCAGGTGGAAACCAGATCTACCTTGCGCTCTCCGGGAGGAAGATAGCCCCTGTCTGTTTAAACAGGTCAGATGAAAAACACTGTAGCAAAGTCAATAATAAGGACAATTAAGTATTCACTACATAGAAAGGGCATAAGCAAAATTGGAATAGAGATGGAAGACCATTAGGGTGAGAGAGAAAAAATCCCAGGGAAATGTGTGTACTGAGTCACGGTGCTGACGCATGATGCTCCTGAAATAAAGCTGAAAGTCTGGTTCATGTGGTTGAAAGCACTCATCATCTTCTATAAGGGATCATAAACATATCGCACAAGCACCATATTGTCTTTCATCCTTGTTTCCCTCTCTGTAAACCATCAGAAGGTGGAACTAGCTTGTCTCCCATCATGTGAGGTGATATTACACTTATTACATGTAATAACGCAATTATTACTGTGCCATTATGGGTTAAGGTTGAGTCTTCTATGCCAATATTTACATCAACTGTTAAAACAGGAATAAATGCACAAGCCGTTAAGACGGAGAGGGTGAATTCATAAATAAGTGATTACTTTAGAATCACAGGGATAACCTATTTCCTTTTCACTCAGGGAAGGCACTGTGAACACCCAGGTGTAATTACCAAGGATACAGCAGGTATTCATCAATGAAAATAGGCTAGGTTCAACAAGGAGTAACATCATCCCTTATTTCCATCATCAAGAAAAAAACAAGTTGAATAATTCCAAAGGCATTGTTGCGCAGACCAATTATTGTAATAGAAAACCATAGTGTTGGATGAATCATTCCTCAGAGAGAAAATACATCTAAGCAAAAATCTAAATCAAGTATAGTAAATACATTTACCAGTACATAGTTAGCACCTATTTTTCTATCTAGAACCTAACACTTTTGGTTCCATGTAGAACCCTTTCCCCAGAGGGTTCTACATGGAACCCAAAATAGTTCTACCTGGATCCAAAAACGGTTCTACCTGGGACCAAAAAGGGTTCTCCTATGGGGACAGCCGAGGAACCATTTGGAACGCTTTTTTCTAAGAGTGTAGGCTACCGCACATGAGACATGACAAAACACTGACAGGCAAAATCCCCAGAACTCATGGAGTTCTGCTTTATCCTCTAAAACATGCTGCAGATGTCACACATTCACACTAACAATCACGATGGCTATTCAACTGTAAGTGATCACTACCTTCCACCAAACCGCCCCATATCATGTACCATTCGAACATAAGGAACAATACTTTATAGAAATAGCGCTTTTTTGAGATACAAGATGATGTTGCTCTTGTTCTTCCCCAGTCTAAACCTTGCAAACATGTTCATTAGGGAACACCGTAGCAAAATGTTTCAAAATATTTCCAAAAGTTCAGATAGTACCTTGGGCTGTTTTCCTTCATTTCATGCCTAGTGAATACAACCCTACACTAAGGCTGCATCCCATATTAAACCCTACTCCCTATATAGTGCACTACTTTTGACCAGAGCCCTATGGAACCTCCAGCCTAAGTCACTGGAGACTGCTTTCAGTGATGACTTGATGGATTAGGAGCCATTGGGAGCCACTCACTGAGACAGACGTTGTCGGTGAAGTATTCCAGGAAGTCGGAGCACTCTTCTCTCTGGTTCCCACTGGCAGAGCAGGAGCACCATGGGGCCACGCTAGACGTGGAGTTATCCACATAGTTGGGAGTTATCGAGCTGCCTGTAGAAACAATGTGTGCTCAGTTCAGTATCAAATATTTATTCCCTCCAAAGACCGATTGTTACAAGACTGTTTTTACAATGTTATACAAACTAAAACATTTATGAACAGTATTTGCAATTCACAGTTCACTCGCACAATGTAAGGTGGAATACTGTTCAAGAAATTAGCAGAAATGCAAGTGTGTTGAGGGTAATTCTTGACAGTTATCTGTTTCTTGTTTTTATGAAGTCAAAGATGCTTCAATTTGTGCTTCCTTTAAAAGGTTTAGAAGTGTTTGTTGTGCCATTTCTCTCCCAAGTTCTGAAATGGAGTGGAAAGTTTTCAAGTGCTTAATAAATACAGGCCAGGAATGAAAATGCCAAGTGTTTGTTTGTGCTGAAGGGCACCATAGGAAGCTCTTGAAATGCATTAGGTCGCTTTGTGCTCTTTTGAAGAGCATGAAAAAGAAATGGACGTTCTTTGAGCGAGTGCATAAAACAAAGCTAATAGCCTAATCACTGATCAAGCAACGTTATGGACTAAACTTTGAAATCCTGTTGCTGCAGGATTGTTTTTCTACGACAATACGGTTCAAATTAAGATCCTACATCTGTACTGCTTTAAACCTCCACAAATAAGATCTACTCAAATCCTACTCATACTCATTCATTATAGGCCTACAGTATTAAAGAAGGTACATCTAGCATTTCCACCTGCAAATAGCAAATAGTTTCCGTGTAGGTACATGCATCAGCATCTTCCTGTTTCATGATTGGTTCTCGTTCGTAAGGTTGCAAACATAAACAACATAACATTACCTTACGCCCATGCAGCAGATGTAATTTGGGTTATGATAAGGTCAGAAAGCAGTGCATAAGCTATTTATGCTATTTCTAAGATATACTTTGAAAACCACAAGGGAATCTGAATTATTGCTAAATTGTTACATGTAGCTCCTTTAAATAGCAACTTTCATTTCCCCTCCAAAGTAATCATTTCCTTTCACTCTTTCACTCTTTCTCCTGTTCTTTATTCATTAGTTTACCTTTTCTATCCTTCCCTCACTCCTCATTTCCCCAGTATCTAACTGTTTTCTCCATTTCAGTACACTGTAGGCTAGCTACATTTTCTCCACTCACATTCTGTATGTTAAACACTTCATTTTCTCTTTCTCCTGTTCTTTATTCATCGATTTACCCTCTCCTCCACATGTTCGGCTTTCTCCCATCCGTTTCACATTCGCTCTCTCCATCTCTGTACCCACCTATCAGGCCTGTGTAGGCGAGTAGACAGGCTCCATAGTTCCCCTGCTTGCAACCGTTGGCAGATGACTCGGCTGGTTGGCAGTCGTACTGGAACTGAGCCAGGCGGGACCTATACAGAGCCAATACAACTAGCACTGTTTAGCAGTGAGAAAGGGCCGGACACCAATTACAATGATGGCATACCGTAAAGATAGCATGTTTAATTGAATGGTTTTCACTGGAGGAAGAGAGGGTTTCGCTATCTCCATGTGCTATAGATTTGGTACAACACTCGTATGTTTAAGGCTAGGTGGCAAACTGCAGTGAGGGGCATTGGTTTATTTTATTTGTTTCATTCCACAAGCCAGAATCATTAGTTCAGCCCCAGAGCAGTAAAAGGGGTGGTGAAAATAATGTTCATGACCAACGATTGCAATGAGCGATAACTCTAATCCATCTTATGTTTTATCTGTGTTAAATATTTTATGTGTTATTGCAGCACACTCTCCAGGGGGTTTGGGGGTAGAATATTGAACCATTTTGTTGATTGAGTGGTTTGCTTGTTCTGTTTTGTGTGTTGATAGAGGGGTGGTTCCCAAATAATGGGTCATGGCCCCACTGGTTGGTCACAGCTGGTACTGTCTGGGTCAGGACTAAAGAATGTCTTTGTTTGGTTGAGTTGGTGGGTCACAAGATAATACAAACAACTACAGTTTTTCTTTAAAAGTGATGTGTTTGGGATGCACTTTTAAACATCTTACACTCTGAGTACAAGACTGGAATAGATGAGCTCGCAGAGATCTACCTCTCTGGGAGCGAGCTGAGGCACAACTTGACCAAGAACAGAAAGAAGTGGTACAGTAGCAGCTCATTGTGCTCTATGTCCCAAAGGATATAAGTCAGTATGTTGTGTTATTGGAGCGTCTCACTCACCTGCACACATAGTCAGCCTTGCAAATACGCATCTGTGTCAGGCAGCTGGGTTTTTCCGAGCCCTCGAAGGAGCAGCCGGGAACTATGGTCTGCCTGCGTCGCTCTGCGCACGCCGTGTCCGTGCAGGGGCAGAAGAGTAGCTCATGCGTGTAGTCTGGAGGGATGCGATCAAAGAACCGGCGTAAGGCCTTGCTGCACTTGGCCTTGTTGCAGAGGCCAGACTTTGCTGAGGGCTTGATGCAGGCAGATACGTACTCTGTGCGGAACTTCTGGCACAGGTCGTCGACATTACACGCCTTGGCTGCATCCAGGCAGCGGTTCACCGTCACCATGCCAGCCTCGGAGTCTATTGGCGGAAGGGGAAGGAGGGATCAGAGAACCATACAATAACAAGAGAAAGACAGAGAAATACTTTTTGGGTAAATGGTATATCACCTATCAGTGATACAGTGCCTTCAGAAATTTGACTTTTTCCACATTTTGTTGTGATACCGCGTGAACTTAAAATTGATTAAATTTAGATTTTTTGGGTCACTGGCCTACACACAATACCCTATAATGTCAAAGTGGAATCATGTTTTTATTCATTTTTTACAAATCAATTAAAATGTCTTGAGTCAATAAGTATTTGACACCTTCGTTATGGTATTTCTAAATAAATTCAGGAGTAAAAATGTGCTTACCAAGTCACATAATAAGATGCATGGACTCACTCTGTGTGAAATAATAGTGGTTAACATGATTTTTGAATGACTACCTCATCTCAAGAACACAGTGAATGTTTGAGTGGCCGAGTTACAGTTTTGATTTAAATCTACGGCAGGTCCTGAAAATCGTTGTCTAGCAATGATCAACAACCAATTTGACAGAGCTTGAAGTATTTTGAAAAGAATACTGGGCAAATGTTACACAATCAAGATGTGAAAAGTTCTTAAAGACCTACCCAGAAAGCCTCACAGCTGTAATCGCTGCCAAAGGTGCATTTACTTAGTACCAGTCAAAAGTTTGGACACACCTACTCCTTCAAGGGTTTTTCTTAATTTTTACTGTTTTTTACATTGCAGAATAATAGTAAAGACATCAACACTATGAAATATTACATATGGAATCATGTAGTAACCAAAAAAGTGTTCAACAAATCAAAATCTATTTTATATTTGAGATTCTTCAAAGAAGCCACCCTTTGCCTTGATGACAGCTTTGCACACTCTTGGCATTCTTTCAACCAGCTTCACCTGGAATGCTTTTCCAACAGTCTTGAATGAGTTCCCACATATACTGAGCACTTGTTGTGTCACGTATACTCCCTCTCTGGCCTCTAGGTCAACAGGCTGCTTGTTATGACGCACACCTGTCACCATCATTGCGCACACCAGCGCGTGCCTGATTACCTTCCCTATATATGTCACTCCCTTTGGTTCCTTCGCCAGGTGTTATTGTTTCTCTTTCAGTTTCCTGTCTGTGTGTTGTTCGTGTTTCTTGTTTTGTATTTTGTTTCATTTATTTATTAAATTACTCACTCCCTGATCTTGCTTCCCGACTCCCAGCGCACACGTTTCATGTTGGCTGCTTTTCCTTCACTGTAACGATTTTCCTCCTCTTCAGACGAGGAGTATGAAGGATCGGACCAATACGCAGCGTGGTAAGTGTCCATGATAGTTTAATAAAACTGAACACGACAAAATACAAAAATAACAAAGTGAATGATAACGAAAACTGAAACAGTCCTGAAATGTGAAACAAACACTAACACAGGAAACAATCACCCACAACACACAATGGAAAACAGGCTACCTAAATATGGCTCCCAATCAGAGACAACGATAAACAGCTGCTTCTGATTGGGAACCACACCAGGCCCAACAAAGAAAAACAACAACCTAGAAAAAAGAACATAGACTGCCCACCCTAATTCACGCCCTGACCAAACAAAAATAGAGACACAAAAAACGGACCTAAGGTCAGGACGTGACAGTACCCCCCCCAAAGGTGCGGACTCCGGCCGCAAAACCTAAACCCATAGGGGAGGGTCTGGGTGGGCATCTGTCCGCGGTTGCGGCTCTGGCCGTGGACCCCACTCCACCATAGTCTTGGCCCACTTAAGTGGCGCCTTTTGAGCCGTGACCCTCGCCGCCGACCTCGGACTGGGGACCCTTTCAGTGGGCCCCGATTAGACGGGAGACTCCGGCAGCGCCGGACAGGCGGGAGACTCCGGCAGCGCCGGAGTGAAGGGCGGCTCCGGCAACGCCGGAGTGACGGGCAGTTCCTGACCGACGGGCGGCTCAGGCAGCTCCTGACTGACGGGCGGCTCAGGCAGCTCCTGACTGACGGACGGCTCTGGCAGCTCCTGACTGACGGGCGGCTCTGGCAGCTCCTGACTGACGGGCGGCTCTGGCAGCTCCTGACTGACGGGCGGCTCTGGCAGCTCCTGACTGACGGGCGGCTCTGACAGCTCAGGACAGACGGGCGGCTCTGGCAGCTCAGGACAGACGGGCGGCTCCGGCTGCTCCGGACAGGAGGGAGACTCCGGCTGCTCCGGACAGGAGGGAGACTCCGGCTGCTCCGGACAGGAGGGAGACTCCGGCTGCTCCGGACAGGAGGGAGACCCCGGCTGCTCCGGAGTAGAGGGCGTCGCTGGAGGCTCCGGACTAGAGGGCGTCGCTGGAGGCTCCGGACTAGCTTCCTTCGTTGGAGGCCTCATGCCATGGATCCTCACCGGAGGCTTCATGCCATGGATCCTCACTGGAGGCTTCGTGCCATGGATCCTCACTGGAGGCTTCGTGCCATGGATCCTCACAGGAGGCTTCGTGCCCTGGATCATCACTGGAGGCTTCGTGCCATGGATCATCACTGGAGGCTTCGTGCCATGGATCATCACTGGAGGCTTCGTGCCATGGATCATCACTGGAAGCCTCGTGCCATGGATTATCACTGGAGGCTTCTTGCCATAGATCATCACTGGAGGCTTCGTGCCATGGATTATCACTGGAGGCTTCTTGCCATGGATTATCACTGGAGGCTTCGTGCCATGGATCATCACTGGAGGCTTCGTGCCATGGATTATCACTGGAGGCTTCTTGCCATGGATTATCACTGGAGGCTTCGTGCCATGGATCATCACTGGAGGCTTCTTGCCATGGATCACCACTGGAGGCTTCGTGCCATGGATTATCACTGGAGACTTCTTGCCATGGATCATCACTGGAGGCTTCGTGCCATGGATTATCACTGGAGGCTTCTTGCCATGGATTATCACTGGATTGGAGAGACACACAGAAGGCCTGGCTCTGGGAGAAGGCACAGGACTCACCAGGCTGGGGAGACATGCTGGAGGGTTAGTGCTTAGCACAGACACAGAACTCACCAGGCTGGGGAGACATGCAGGAGGCCTTGTCCTTGGCCGAGGCACCGGATGCACTGGACCTTGGAGGCGCACTGGCGGTCTCGAGCGCAGAGCTAGCACCATTCGTCCTGGCTGGATCCCCCCTGTAGCCCGGCAAGTGCGGGGAGTTGGAACAGGCCGCACTGGGCTGTGCTGGCGAACTGGAGACACCGTGCGTAGGGCTGGTGCAGTATACCCCGGGCCGAGGAGACGCACTGGAGACCAGATGCGCTGAACCGGCATCATCCCTCCTGGCTCGATGCCTACTCTAGCCCGGGCGATTCGAGGAGCTGTGATGTAGCGCACCGGGCTATGCGTGCGCACTGGGGACACCTTGCGCTTCTCCGCATAACACGGTGCCTGCCCAGTCACTCTCTCGCCACGGTAAGCACGGGGAGTTGGCTCAGGTCTCCTACCTGAGTCCGCCAATAGACCCGTGTGCCCCCCCCAAAAAAATTCTGGGGCTGCCTCTCGTGCCCGTTACCTCGCGCCAATTCCTCGTAGTGGCGCCGCTCCGCTCTAGCTGCCTCCAGCTCTTCCTTGGGGCGGCGATATTCCCCAGCCTGTGCCCAGGGTCCCTTACCATCCAAAATCTCCTCCCAAGTCCAGGAGTCCAGAACCCTCTGCTCCTGGTTACCACGCTGCTTGGTCCTTTTTTGGTGGGTGATTCTGTAACGATTTTCCTCCTCTTCAGACGAGGAGTATGAAGAATCGGACCAATACGCAGCGTGCTAAGTGTCCATGATAGTTTAATAAAACTGAACACGACAAAATACAAAAATAACAAAGTGAATGATAACGAAAACTGAAACAGTCCTGAAATGTGAAACAAACACTAACACAGGAAACAATCACCCACAACACACAATGGAAAACAGGCTACCTAAATATGGCTCCCAATCAGAGACAACGATAAACAGCTGCCTCTGATTGGGAACCACACCAGGCCAAACACATAGAAAAACAACAACCTAGAAAAAAGAACATAGACTGCCCACCCTAACTCACGCCCTGACCAAACTAAAATAGAGACACAAAAACGGAACTAAGGTCAGGACGTGACATTCACTCTGCGGTCCAACTCATCCCAAACCATCTCAATTGGGTTGAGGTCGGGTGATTGGGGAGGACAGGTCATCTGATGCAGCACTCCATCACTCTCCTTGGTCAAATAGCTCTTACACAGACTGGAGATGTGTTAGGTCATTGTCCTGTTGAAAAACAATTGATAGTCCTACTAAGCGCAAACCAGGTAGGACGGAGTATCGCTGCAGAAGGCTGTGGTAGCCATGCTGGTTAAGTGTGCCTTGAATTCTAAATAAATCATAGACAGTGTCACACTTCCTCCTCCATGCTTCACAGTGGGAACCACACATGCGGAGATCATCCGTTCACCTACTCTGCGTCTCACAAAGACATGGCAGTTGGAACCAAAAATCTCAAATTTGGACTCATCAAACCAAATGACAGATTTACACCCGTCTAATGTCCATTGCTCGTGTTTCTTGGCCCAAACAAGTCTCTTCTTCTTATTGGTGTGCTTTAGTAGTGGTTTCTTTGCAGCAACGCGACCATGAAGGCCTGATTCACGCAGTTGATGTTGAGATGTGTCTGTTACTTTGAACTGTGAAGCATTTATTTGGCCTGCAATATGAGGCTGGTAACTCTAATGAATTTATCCTCTGCAGCAGAGGTAACTCTGGGTCTTCCTTTCCTGTGGCAACCCTCATGAGAGCCAGTTTCATCATCGTGCTTGATGGTGTTTGCGACTGCACTTGAAGAAACTTTCAAAGTTATTGAAATTTTCCGGATTGACTGACCTTCATGTCTTAAAGTAATGATGGACTGTCATTTGTCTTTGCTTATTTGAGCTGTTCTTGACATCAAATCAAATCAAATTGTATTTGTCACATGCGCCCAATACAACAGGTGTAGACAGTGAAATGTTTACTTACAAGCCCTTAATAACCAACAATGCAGTTTTTAGAAAATACCAAAAACAAAAGAAGTAAGAGATAAGAATAACAAATAATTAAAGAGCAGCAGTAAATAACAATAGCGGAGCTACATACAGGGGGTACCGGTACAGAGTCAATGTCAATGTGCGGGGGCACCGCGGTGTCGAGGTAATTGAGGTAATATGTACATGTAGGTAGGTAGGTAGAGATATTAAAGTGACTATGGATAGATAATAACAGAGAGTAGCAGCAGCGATCCAGGGGAAGGGGGGGGGGGGGTGCAATGCAAATAGTCTGGGTAGCCATTTGATTAGCTGTTCAGGAGTCTTATGGCTTGGGGGTAGAAGCTATTTAGGAGCTTCTTGGACCTGGACTTGGTGCTCTGGTACCGCTTGCCGTGCGGTAGCAGAGAGAACAGTCTATGACTAGGGTGGCTGGAGTCTTTGACGACTTTTAGGGCCTTCCTCTGACACCACCTGGTATAGATGTCCTGGATGGCAGGAAGCTTGGCCCCAGTGATGTACTGGGCCGCACGCACAACCCTCTGTAGTGCCTTGTGGTCGGAGGCCGAGCAGTTGCCATACCAGGCAGTGATGCAAGCAGTCAATATGCTCTCAATGGTGCAGCTGTAAAACCTTTTGAGCATCTGAGGACCCATGCCAAATCTTTTCAGTCTCCTGAGGGGGGACAGGCTTTGTCGTGCCCTCTTCACGACTGTCTTGGTGTGCTTGGACCAGTTTAGTTGGTTGGTGATGTGGACGCCAAGGAACTTGAAGCTCTCAACCTGCTCCACTACAGCCCCGTCGATGAGAATGGGGGCATGCTTGGTCCTCCTTTTCCTGTAGTCCACAATCATCTTCTTTGTCTTGATCACGTTGAGGGAGAGGTTGTTATCTTTGCACCACATGGTCAGGTCTCTGACCTCCTCCCTATAGGCTGTCTCATCGTTGTCGGTGATCAGGCCTACCACTGTTGTGTCATCAGCAAACTTAATGATGGTGTTGGAGTCGTGCCTGGCCTTGCAGTCATGGTTGAACAGGGAGTACAGGAGGGGGCTGAGCTCGCACACCTGAGGGGCCCCCATGTTGAGGATCAGCATGGCGGATGTGTTGTTACCTACCCTTACCACCTGGGGGCAGCCCGTCCGGAAGTCCAGAATCCAGTTTCAGAGGGAGGTGTTTCGTCCCAGGGTCCTTAGCTTAGTGATGAGCTTTGAGGGAACTATGGTGTTGAACTCTGATCTGTAGTCAATGAATAGCATTCTTACATAGGTGTTCCTTTTGTCCAGGTGTGAAAGGGCAGTGTGGAGTGCAATAGAGATTGCATCATCTGTGAATCTGTTCGTGCGGTATGCAAATTGGAGTGGGTCTAGGGTTTCTGGGATAATGGTGTTGATGTGAGCCATGACCAGCCTTTCAAAGCATTTCATGGCTACAGACGTGAGCGCTACGGGTCGGTAGTCATTTAGGCAGGTTACCTTGGTGTTCTTGGGCACAGGGACTATGGTAGTATGCTTGAAACATGTTGGTATTACAGACTTGGATAGGGAGAGGTTGAAAATGTCAGTGAAGACACTTGCCAATTGGTCAGTGCATGCTCGAAGTACACGTCCTGGTAATCCGTCTGGCCCTGCGGCCTTATGAATGTTGATCTGTTTGAAGGTTTTATTCACATCAGCTGTGGAGAGCCTGATCACACAGACTTTCGGAACAGCTGATGCTCTCATGCATGTTTCAGTGTTACTTGCCAACGAAGCGAGCATAGAAGTGATTTAGCTCGTCTGGTAGGTTCGTGTCTCTGGGCAGCTCTCGGCTGTGCTCCCCTTTGTAGTCTGTAATAGTTTGCAAGCCCTGCCATATCTGACGAGCATCGGAACCGGTGTAGTACGATTCGATCTTAGTCCTGTATTGACTCTTTGCCTGTTTGATGGTTTGTTGGAGGGCATAGTGGGATGTCTTATCAGCTTCCGGGTTAGAGTCCCGCTCCTTGAAAGCGGCAGCTCTACCCTTTAGCTCAGTGCGAATGTTGCCTGTAATCCATGGCTTCGGGTTGGGGTATGTACATACAGTCACAGTGGGGACAACATCCTCGATGCACTTATTGATAAAGCCAGTGACTGATGTGGTGTACTCCTCAATGCCATCGGAAGAATCCCGGAACATATTCCAGTCTGTGCTAGCAAAGCAGTCCTGTAGTTTAGCATCTGCTTCATCTGACCACTTTTTTATAGACCGAGTCACTGGTACTTCCTGCTTTAATTTTGGCTTGTAAGCAGGAATCAGGAGGATAGAATTATGGTCAGATTTGCCAAATGGAGGGAGAGGGAGAGCTTTGTACGCATCTCTGTGTGTGTAGTAAAGGTGGTCTAGAACTTTTTCCCGCTGGTTGCACATTTAACATGCTGATAGAAATCAGGTAGAACTGATTTAAGTTTCCCTGCATTAAAGTCCCCTGCCACTAGGAGCTCCCCCTCTGGATAAGCGTTTTCCTGTTTGCTTATGGCCTTATACAGCTCATTGAGCACGGTTTTAGTTCCAGCCACAGACCGATGTCTGTGGTTGTAATTATACAGCTACAAAAAATACAGATGAAAACTCTCTAGGTAGATAGTGAGGTCTACAGCCTATCATTAGGTACTCTACCTCAGGGGAGCAAAACATAATATGGACTTGGTCTTTTACCAAATAGGGCTATCTTCTGTATACCACCAGTACTTTGTCACAACACAACTGATTGGCTCAAACACATTAAGAAGGAAAGAAATTCCACAAATGACATTTTATCATATTTTATCATATCATATTAACAGGCACACCTGTTTAATTTAAATACATTCCAGGTGACTACCTCATGAAGCTGGTCGAGAGAATGCCAAGGCAAAGGGCAAAGGGTGGCTACTTTGAAGAATCTCAAATATAAAATAGATTTTGATTTGTTTAACACTTTTTTGGTTACTACATTATTCCATATGTGTTGTTTCATAGTTTTGATGTCTCCACTATTATTCTGCAATGTAGAAAATTGTAAAAAATAAAGAAAAACCCCGGAATGAATAGGTGTGTCCAAACTTTTGACTGGTACCGTCTGTAAATGTAATATTTCAGTATTTCATTCTCAATAAATTTGCAATCATTTCTAAAAACATGTTTTCACTTTGTCATTATGTAATCTAATTTCAATTCAGACTGTAACACAACAAAATGTGGAAAAGTGAAGGGGAATAATTTCTAATCTAGTTCCTCTATTGGTCTGGTTCATTGTTCTTCTGTACATATCTTCTTCAAAATGAAATGATGAATCAGATGTAAATGAGGGTCTTTGAAACAAACATATAATTTGTAATATTGCTAATTGTGTTCAGACTCTTGGAAAATGCTTTCATTTTTAACTATGCCTCCAGGACACAATGTGGACTATTCTATGCCTAAGGCTGCCTTCCAGGGGACCTAAACGATACAAGACGGGTTCTTTTCAACATTAATCCTTTGGTTCATGGTGAAAAGGTTGAGGTAAGATCAAAACGAACCGAGGTCACTGTACTTACCAGCCGTGATGGAGGCCAGACGAACGTAGTCGTAGTCTCTCTCCATGGCTTCATAAGGGTAACTCTCTACCAGGTTGAGTCCTGAGAGTATATGGAATGACACATTGCATGACACGGTAATGACACATTATCCCTTTGGAGCTAATGAACAGGATTCACACTAGGATTGGTTGGTATACCGTATATACCGTATACCGGGGTATTTGGAATAAGCCATGGGATGGTTTTTCAATACCATCAATACCATTGAAACTATTTATTAGAATTTTTGGGGGGACATTTGAATATTTGTAGCTACTTTTTTAAATAAATACCTGCAGTCAACTTGTGCAATAGGAGAGAAAGAACATTGTGTTCTTAATTTCACCAGTCATTATTATGAAGCTTACGGTAGTCCCCAGTCAAGTGGGGTTGAGATTAGAGACCGGAGCCTTGTGAGTCACTCACTGTTGTACAGCATGCACCAGGTGATCTAATTAAAGTATGGAATTCCCTACTAAATGTTTGCCAGCTGGATATCGTAGAACTATTAAGTTAACTGTCTAAAATGTGCTAAATGCTCTTCAGTTGTGCATTTGGCTTGCTAATTTAGTAACTAGTTAGCTATCTAGCTAAGTGGTTAGCTTCTTCCAACAGGAGAGAATCCCCTCCTGGATCAAGAGCCTTGCTGGCTAATATTTATTTGGTGCGTGCAGCAAACTGTGGGTCGCATTTTTGAGTTACTTGTATAGTTTAGGTCAGAAACTGTACAAAATATTCACAATGTGCGCATTAACATTTAGTTAGCATTCTCTATGGGATTTTACATGTAGTTGTTGGCATTGCTAGCCTTCGGATTACAGAGTATTAATGGGGTTTGAAAACAGGGCTGGTATTACTGAATATCCCGGTATAGCGGTATAGAAGGCATGACACTCTGGATAATGGCCAAGCCTAATTCACACATTATTAATTTCCTGTAGTCGTTTACTAGCTCTCGTGCAGGTTAATACAGAAAAAAATACCCCTCTCCAAGGACCTTCAGTCAATTGTTCCACAGTGACACCAGGTGTAGTGACTGATAGCTGACTGTTTGCCAGGCATCATGACTAAGCTGCATCAGCCACATTATGTTCTGGGTAGAGAGTTATATCTGTAACCTGTGTTACATAAATGGACTTGGCCGCTGTCCCATCCAATACAAATAACTGAGCACCTGGCTAAATTGCTCACCGTGTATGACAGACTGATGGAGACTCCAGTAGATGCTGAGGCAGTTCTTCTCCTTCTTCATGCCTCGCTTGCACTGGCAACCGTGCAGGGGGCTGGAGAGCAGGGCCGACACGGCGTTGGCGCACTGGCTCCGGGCCCCGGGGCCCAGCTTCATGCTACCATTGCCCGCTACACACTGACGCAGGGTTCGCAGACGTGGGCTGCAGGTCTCGTCGCTGGAGCACGAGTCCCCCGCCACCAGACAGTCTCTGCCTGCTGACAGAACTACCTGCAGGGCTACAGGTCAGAGGAGGGGAGGGGGAGGGTGGAGGGGAAGAAAGTCGAGGACAATTAAGATGTACTTTATAGATATGGTAAGAATAGGTCTTGACCTGAAACTGCTGTAGAGGAACAAAAAGACTAATCTAATATTCAGTGCCAGTTCATAATGATACACTTATCGTAACAGATTATTTCAGGTCGCTGTTAATTTGGGAAATCTCATTTATCATTATGCAGACCACACAACCCATCAACTAAACCATCGGTGATTACCTTGTATAATCAAATTAAATGAAAAGTATGAGGCTCGTGAAAACGTCTGGTAGAAAATATGTGGCTACAACAACAGGCTACAGTATCTGTTGGTCTCTGTTGGTCTATTGCCACCGGAACCCTTTCTCTGTTGGTCTATTGCCACCGGAACCCTTTCTCTGTTGGTCTATTGCCACCGGAACCCTTTCTCTGTTGGTCTATTGCCACCGGAACCATTTCTCTGATGGTCTACTGTACTACCACAAGAACACTTTCTCTGTTAGTCTATTACCACCAGAACCATTTCTCTGTTGGTCTAGGTAATTACCACCGGAACCCTTCATTTGTTGGTCTATTATCACCGGAACCCTTTCTCTGTTTGTTTACTGTGTTACCACCGGAACCCTTTCCCTGTTGGGCTACTGTATTACCAACAGAACCCATTCTCTGTTGGTCTACTGAATTACCACCGGAACCCTTTCTCTGTTGGTCTATTACCATCAGAACCCTTTCCCTGTTGGTCTATTACCATCGGAACCCTTTCTCTGTTTGTTTACTGTATTACCAACAGAACCCATTCTCTGTTGGTCTACTGTTTAACCGCCATACCACCTTATCTGTTGGTCTACTGTATTACCACCGGAACCCTTTCTCTGTTGGTCTATTACCACTGGAACCCTTTCTCTTTGGGCTACTGTATTACCAGCATAACTCTTTCTCTGTTGGTTTACTGTATTACCACCAAATCCCTTTCTCTGTTGGTCTACTGTATTACCATAGGAACCCTTTCTCTGTTGGTCTATTACCACCGGAACACTTTCTCTGTTGGTCTACTGTATTATAACCGGAACCCTTTCTCTGTTGGTCTATTACCACCAGAACCCATTCTCTGTTGGTTTACTGTATTATAACCGGAACCCTTTCTCTGTTGGTCTATTACACCAGAACCCGTTCTCTGTTAGTCTACTGTATTATAACCGGAACCCTTTCTCTGTTGTTCCATTACCACCGGAACACTTTCTCTGTTGGTCTACTGTATTACCAGCGGAACCCTTTCTCTGTTTGTTTACTGTATTACTACCAGAATCCTTTCTCTGGTAATCTACTGTATTACACCAGAATCCTTTCTCTGTTGGTCTACTGTATTACCACTGGAACCCTTTCTCTGTTGGTGTACTGTATTACCAGCGGAACCATTTCTCTATTGCTCTATTACCACCGGAACACTTTCTCTGTTGGTCTGCTGTATTACCACCGGAACCCGTTCTCTGTTGGTCTACTATATTATCACCCGAACCCATTCTCTGTTGGTCTACTGTATTACCACCGGAACCCTTTCTCTGTTGGTCTATTACACCAGAACCCATTCTTTGTTGGTCTACTGTATTATCACCCGAACCCATTCTCTGTTGGTCTACTGTATTACCACCGGAACCCTTTCTCTGTTGGTCTATTACACCAGAACCCATTCTCTGTTGGTCTACTGTAATACCAAAGGAACCCTTTCTCTGTTGGTCTATTACACCAGAACCCTTTCTCTGTTGTTCTACTGTATTATAACCGGAACCCTTTCTCTGTTGTTCCATTACCACCGGAACACTTTCTCTGTTTGTTTACTGTATTACTACCAGAATCCTTTCTCTGGTAATCTACTGTATTACACCAGAATCCTTTCTCTGTTGGTCTACTGTATTACCACTGGAACCCTTTCTCTGTAGGTGTACTGTATTACCAGCGGAACCCTTTAACTGTTGGTCTATTACCACCAGAACCCTTCTCTGTTGGTCTACTGTATTACCACTAGAACTCTATCTCTGTTGGTCAACAGTATTATCACCGGAACCCATTCTATGTTGGTTTACTGTAATACCACCAGAACCCTTTCTCTGTTGTTCTACTGTATTGCCACCAGGAACCCTTTCTCTGTTGGTCTATTACCACCGGAACCTTTTCTCTATTGGTCTACTGTATTACCACCGGAACCATTTCTCTATTGGTCTATTACCACCGGAACACTTTCTCTGTTGGTCTGCTGTATTACCACCGGAACCCGTTCTCTGTTGGTCTACTATATTATAACCGGAACTCTTTCTCTGTTGGTCTACTGTGTAACCACTGGAACCCATTCTCTGTTGGTCTACTGTATTACCACCGGAACCCTTTCTCTGTTGGTCTATTATACCAGAACCCATTCTCTGTTGGTCTACTGTAGTACACGCGGAACCATTTCTCTCTTGGTCTACTGTATTATCACCGGAACCCATTCTCTGTTGGTCTATTACCACCGGAACCTTTTCTCTGTTGGGCTACTGTATTACCAGCAGAACCCTATCTCTGGTGGTCTACTGCATTACCACCGGAACCCTTTCTCTGTTGGTCTATTACCACCAGAAATCTTGATCTTTTGGTCTATTACCACTGGAACCCTTTCTCAGGTGGTCTACTGTATTACCACTGGAACCCTTTGTTTTTTTGTATACTGTATTACTACCGGAACCCTTTCTCTGTTGGTCTACTGCAATACCAGCGGAACCTTTTCTCTGTTGGGTACTGTATTACCAGAGGAACCATTTCTCTGTTGGTCTACTGTTTAACCGCCATACCACCTTATCTGTTGGTCTACTGTATTACCACCGGAACCCTTTCTCTATTGGCCTATGACAACCGGAACCCTTTCTCTGTTGGTTTACTGTAATACAACCAGAACCCTTTCTATGTTGGTCTATTACCACCAAACCCTTTTCTCTGTTGGTCTACTGTATTACCACCAGAACCTTTTCTCTGTTGCTATATTACCACCGGAACACTTTCTCTGTTGGTCTATTACCACCGGAACCCTTTCTCTGTTCGTCTTCTGTTCTACTATCGGAACCCTTTCGCTGTTGCTCTATTACCACCGGAATCCTTCCTCTGTTGGTCTACTGTATAATCAGTGTAACCCTTTCTCTGTTGGTCTACTGTATTACCACCGGAACCCTTTCTCTGGTAGTCTATTACCACCGGAACACATACTCTGCTGGTCTATTGTATTACCATTGGAACCCTTTCTCTGTTGGTCTCCTGTATAATCAGCGGATCCCTTTCTCTGTTGGTGTACTGTATTACCACCGGAACACTTTCTCTGTTGATCTACTGTATTAAAGGAGGAGCAATTTTTCTTTTGTTCTACTGTTTAACCACCAAACCACCTTCTCTGTTGGTCTACTGTATTACACTAGAACCCTTTCTCTGTTGGTCTATTACCACCGGAACCCTTTTTCTGTTGGGCTACTGTATTACCACTGGAACACTTTCTCTGTTGATCTACTGTATTACCAGAGGAGAAATGTATTCTGTTGTTCTACTGTTTAACCACCAAACCACCTTCTCTGTTGGTCTACTGTATTAACACTGGAACCCTTTCTCTGTTGGTCTACTGTATTACCACTAGAACCCTTTCTCTGTTGGTCTATTACCACCGGAACCCTTTTTCTGTTGGGCTACTGTATTACCACTGGAACACTTTCTCTGTTGATCTACTGTATTACCAGAGGAGAAATGTATTCTGTTGTTCTACTGTTTAACCACCAAACCACCTTCTCTGTTGGTCTACTGTATTAACACTGGAACCCTTTCTCTGTTGGTCTATTACCAACAGAACTCTTTCTCTGTTGGGCTACTGTATTACCAGCAGAACCCTTTCTCTGTTGGTCTACTGTATTACCACCGGAACCCTTTCGTTTTTGGTCTATTACCACTGAAATCCTTTCTCTGTTTGACCACTGCATTACCACTAGAAACCTTTCTCTGTTGGTCTATTACCACCGGAACCCTTTCTCTGTTGGACTATTACCACCGGAACCCTTCTCTGTTGGTCTACTGTATAATCAGCGGAACCCTTTCTCTGTTGGTCTACTGTATTACCACCAGACCCCATTCTCTGTTTGTCTACTGTATTACCACCGGAACCCTTTCTCTGTTGGTTTACTGTATTACCACCGGAACCCTTTCTCTGTTGGTCTATTACCACCAGAACCCTTTCTCTGTTGGTCTACTGGATTACCACCGGAAGCCTTTCTCTATTGGTCTATTACCACCGGAATCATTTCTCTGTTGGTCTGTCTCCACCGGAACCCTTTCTCTGTTGGGTTACTGTATTACCACTGGAATATATTCTCTGTTGGTCTATTACCACAAGAACCCTTTCTCTGTTGGTTTACCGTATTATCACCGGAACCCATTCTCTGTTGGTTTGCTGTAATACCACCGGAACCCTTTCTCTGTTGGTCTATTACCACTGGATCCCTTTCTCTGTTGGTCTACTGTATTACCAGCAGAACCCTTTATCTGTTGGTCTACTGTATTGCCACCGGAACCCTTTCTCTTTTGGTCTAGTACCAACCGGAACCCTTTCTAAGTTCGGCTACTGTATTACCAGCGGAACCCTTTCTCTGTTGGTCTACTGGATTACCACCGGATGCCTTTCTCTATTGGTCTATTACCACCGGAATCATTTCTCTGTTGGTCTACTGTATTACCACCGGAACCTAAAATCTGTTGGTCTACTTTATTACCACCGGAACCCTTTCTCTGTTGGTCTATTACCACCGGAACCCTTTCCCTGCTGGTCTACTGTATTACCACCGGAACCCTTTCTCTGTTGATCTATTACCACCGGAATCCTTCCTCTGTTGGTCTACTGTATAATCAGCGTAACCCTTTCTCTGTTGATCTACTGTATTACCAGAGGAGAAATGTATTCTGTTGTTCTACTGTTCAACCACCAAACCACCTTCTCTGTTGGTCTACTGTATTAACACTGGAACCCTTTCTCTGTTGGTCTATTACCAACAGAACTCTTTCTCTGTTGGGCTACTGTATTACCAGCAGAACCCTTTCTCTGTTGGTCTACTGTATTACCACCGGAACCCTTTCGTTTTTGGTCTATTATCACTGAAACCCTTTCTCTGTTTGACCACTGTATTACCACTAGAAACCTTTCTCTGTTGGTCTATTACCACCAGAACCCTTTCTATGTTGGTTTACTGTATTACCACCATAACCCTTTCTCTGTTGGTCTACTGTATTACCAGCGGAACCCTTTCTCTGTTGGTCTACTGTATTACCACCGGAACCCTTTCTCTGTTGGTATATTACCACCAAAAAACTTTCTATGTTGGTCTACTGTATTACCACCGGAACCCATTCTCCGTTGGTCTACTGTACTACCACCAGAACCCTTTCTCTGTTGGTGTATTACCACTGGAACCCTTTCTCTGTTGGTCTATTACCACCGGAACCCATACTTTGCTGGACTACTGTATTATAATCGGAAGCCTTTCTCTTTTGGTCTACTGTATTACCATCGGAACTCTTTATCTGTTGGACTATTACCACCGGAACCCTTTCTCTGTTGCTCTATTACCACTGGAACACGTTCTCTGTTGGTCTACTGTATTACCAGTGGAACCCTTTCTCTGTTGTTCTACTGTATTACTACCGGAACACTTTCTCTGTTGGTATATTACCACCAAAAAACTTTCTATGTTGGTCTACTGTATTACCACCGGAACCCTTTCTCTGTTGTTCTATTACCACCGGAACCATTTCTCTGTTGGTATACCATATTACCACCAGACCCCTTTCTCTGTTGGTCTAATATATTACCAGCGGAACCCTTTCTCTGTTGGTCTACTGTATTAGAAACGGAACCCTTTCTCTGTTGGTGTATTACCACCGGAATCCTTCCTCTGTTGGTCTACTGTATAATCAGCGTAACCCTTTCTCTGTTGATCTACTGTATTACCAGAGGAGAAATTTATTCTGTTGTTCTACTGTTCAACCACCAAACCACCTTCTCTGTTGGTCTACTGTATTAACACTGGAACCCTTTCTCTGTTGGTCTATTACCAACAGAACTCTTTCTCTGTTGGGCTACTGTATTACCAGCAGAACCCTTTCTCTGTTGGTCTACTGTATTACCACCGGAACCCTTTCGTTTTTGGTCTATTACCACTGAAACCCTTTCTCTGTTTGACCACTGTATTACCACTAGAAACCTTTCTCTGTTGGTCTATTACCACCAGAACCCTTTCTATGTTGGTTTACTGTATTACCACCATAACCCTTTCTCTGTTGGTCTACTGTATTACCAGCGGAACCCTTTCTCTGTTGGTCTACTGTATTACCACCGGAACCCTTTCTCTGTTGGTATATTACCACCAAAAAACTTTCTATGTTGGTCTACTGTATTACCACCGGAACCCATTCTCCGTTGGTCTACTGTACTACCACCAGAACCCTTTCTCTGTTGGTGTATTACCACTGGAACCCTTTCTCTGTTGGTCTATTACCACCGGAACCCATACTTTGCTGGACTACTGTATTATAATCGGAAGCCTTTCTCTTTTGGTCTACTGTATTACCATCGGAACTCTTTATCTGTTGGACTATTACCACCGGAACCCTTTCTCTGTTGCTCTATTACCACTGGAACACGTTCTCTGTTGGTCTACTGTATTACCAGTGGAACCCTTTCTCTGTTGGTCTACTGTATTACTACCGGAACCCTTTCTCTGTTGGTATATTACCACCGAAACACTTTCTATGTTGGTCTACTGTATTACCACCGGAACCCTTTCTCTGTTGTTCTATTACCACCGGAACCATTTCTCTGTTGGTATACCATATTACCACCAGACCCCTTTCTCTGTTGGTCTAATATATTACCAGCGGAACCCTTTCTCTGTTGGTCTACTGTATTAGAAACGGAACCCTTTCTCTGTTGGTGTATTACCACCGGAATCCTTCCTCTGTTGGTCTACTGTATAATCAGCGTAACCCTTTCTCTGTTGATCTACTGTATTACCAGAGGAGAAATTTATTCTGTTGTTCTACTGTTCAACCACCAAACCACCTTCTCTGTTGGTCTACTGTATTAACACTGGAACCCTTTCTCTGTTGGTCTATTACCAACAGAACTCTTTCTCTGTTGGGCTACTGTATTACCAGCAGAACCCTTTCTCTGTTGGTCTACTGTAATACCACCGGAACCCTTTCGTTTTTGGTCTATTACCACTGAAACCCTTTCTCTGTTTGACCACTGTATTACCACTAGAAACCTTTCTCTGTTGGTCTATTACCACCAGAACCCTTTCTATGTTGGTTTACTGTATTACCACCATAACCCTTTCTCTGTTGGTCTACTGTATTACCAGCGGAACCCTTTCTCTGTTGGTCTACTGTATTACCACCGGAACCCTTTCTCTGTTGGTATATTACCACCAAAAAACTTTCTATGTTGGTCTACTGTATTACCACCGGAACCCATTCTCCGTTGGTCTACTGTACTACCACCAGAACCCTTTCTCTGTTGGTGTATTACCACTGGAACCCTTTCTCTGTTGGTCTATTACCACCGGAACCCATACTTTGCTGGACTACTGTATTATAATCGGAAGCCTTTCTCTTTTGGTCTACTGTATTACCATCGGAACTCTTTATCTGTTGGACTATTACCACCGGAACCCTTTCTCTGTTGCTCTATTACCACTGGAACACGTTCTCTGTTGGTCTACTGTATTACCAGTGGAACCCTTTCTCTGTTGGTCTACTGTATTACTACCGGAACCCTTTCTCTGTTGGTATATTACCACCGAAACACTTTCTATGTTGGTCTACTGTATTACCACCGGAACCCTTTCTCTGTTGTTCTATTACCACCGGAACCATTTCTCTGTTGGTATACCATATTACCACCAGACCCCTTTCTCTGTTGGTCTAATATATTACCAGCGGAACCCTTTCTCTGTTGGTCTACTGTATTAGAAACGGAACCCTTTCTCTGTTGGTGTATTACCACCGGAATCCTTTCTCTGTTGGTCTACTATATTACCAGCGGAACCCTATCTCTGTTGGTCTACTGTATTACCACCGGAACACTTTCTCTGTTGGTGTATTACCACCGGAATCCTTCCTCTGTTGGTCTACTGTATAATCAGTCGAACCCTTTCTATGTTGGTCTACTAAATTACCACCGGAACCCTTTCTCTGTTGGTCTATTACCACCGGAACCCATACTCTACTGGTCTACTGTATTACCACTGGAACCCTTTCTCTGCTGAACTACTGTATTATAACCGGAACCCTTTCTCTGCTGGTCTACTGTATTACCACTAGGAACCCTTCCTCTGTTGGTCTACTGTATAACCACCGGAACCGTTTCTCTGTTGTTCTATTACCACCGGAACCATTTCTCTGTTGGTATACCATATTACCACCAGACCCCTTTCTCTGTTGGTCTAATATATTACCATGGAACCCTTTCTCTGTTGGTCTATTACCACAAGAACATTTTCTCTGTTGCGCTACTGTATTACCACCGGAACCTAACATCTGTTGGTCTACTGTAATACCACCAGAAACCCTTCTCTGTTGGTCTATTACCACCAGAACCCTTTCCCTGCTGGTCTACTGTATTACCACCGGAACCCTTTCTCTGTTGGTCTATTACCACCGGAACACATACTCTGCTGGTCTATTGTATTACCACTGGAACCCTTTCTCTGTTGGTCTACTGTATTATAACCGGAACCTTTTTTCTGTTGGTCTACTGTATTACCACCGGAACACTTTCTCTGTTGATCTACTGTTTTACCAGAGGAGCAATTTTTCTGTTGTTCTACTGTTTAACCACCAGACCACCTTCTCTGTTGGTCTACTGTATTAACACTGGAACCCGTTCTCTGTTGGTCTATTACAACCGGAACCCTTTCTCGGTTGGCTTACTGTAATACCACCGGAACCCTTTCTTTGTTGGTCTATTACCACCAGAAGCCTTTCTCTGTTGGTCTACTGTATTACCAGCAGAAGCCTTTCTCTGTTGGTCTACAGTATTATCACCAGAACCCATTCTATGTTGTTTCTATTACGGCCGGAACCCTTTCCCTGTTGGTCTACTGTATTACAAGCGGAACCCTTTCTATGTTGGTCTACTATATTACCACCGGGACCCTTTCTCTGTTGGTCTATTACCACCAGAACCCTTTCTCTGTTAGTATATTACCACCGGAACCCTTTTTCTGTTTGTTTACTGTATTACCACCAGAACCCTTTCTCTGTTGGTCTACTTTACCACCGGAACCCTTTCTCTGTTGGTCTATTACCACCAGAACCCTTTCTCTGTTGGTATATTACAACTGGAACCCTTTTTCTGTTTGTTTACTGTATTACCACCGGTACCTTTTCTCTGTTGGTATTTTACCACCGGAACACTTTCTCTGTTGATCTACTGTATTACCACCGGAACCCTTTCTCCGTTGGTCTACTGTACTACCAGTGGGACCCTTTCTCTGTTGGGCTACTGTATAACCACCAGACCACTTTCTATGTTGGTCTATTACCACCGAAACCCTTTCTCTGTTGGTCTACTGTATTACCACCAGAACCTTTTCTCTGTTGGTATATTACCACCGGAACACTTTCTCTGTTGGTCTACTCTATTACCACCGGAACCATTTCTCTGTTGGTCTACTGTACTACCAGTGGAACCCTTTCTCTGTTGGGCTACTGTATAACCACCAGACCACTTTCTCTGTTGGTCTATTACCACCTAAACACTTTCTCTGTTGGTCTACTGTATTACCACCGGAACCCTTTCTCTTTTGGAATATTACCACCGGAACACTTTCTCTGTTGGTCTACTGTATTACCACCGGAACCCTTTCTCCGTTGGTCTACTGTACTACCAGTGGGACCCTTTCTCTGTTGGGCTACTGTATTACCAGCGGAACCTTATCTCTATTAATCTACTGTATTACCACCGGAACCCTTTCTCTGTTGGTCTATTACCACCGGAACACATACTCTGCTGGTCTATTGTATTACCACTGGAACCCTTTCTCTGTTGGTCTACTGTATTATAACCGGAACCTTTTTTCTGTTGGTCTACTGTATTACCACCGGAACACTTTCTCTGTTGATCTACTGTTTTACCAGAGGAGCAATTTTTCTGTTGTTCTACTGTTTAACCACCAGACCACCTTCTCTGTTGGTCTACTGTATTAACACTGGAACCCGTTCTCTGTTGGTCTATTACAACCGGAACCCTTTCTCGGTTGGCTTACTGTAATACCACCGGAACCCTTTCTTTGTTGGTCTATTACCACCAGAAGCCTTTCTCTGTTGGTCTACTGTATTACCAGCAGAAGCCTTTCTCTGTCGGTCTACAGTATTATCCCCAGAGCCCATTCTATGTTGTTTCTATTACCGCCGGAACCCTTTCCCTGTTTGTCTACTGTATTACCACCGGGACCCTTTCTCTGTTGGTCTATTACCACCAGAACCCTTTCTCTGTTAGTATATTACCACCGGAACCCTACTCTATTACCACCGGAACAATTTCTCTGTTGGTCTACTGTACTACCAGTGGAACCCTTTCTCTGTTGGGCTACTGTATAACCACCAGACCACTTTCTCTGTTGGTCTATTACCACCGGTCTATTACCAGAGGAGCAATTTATTCTGTTGTTCTACTGTTTAACCACCAAACCACCTTCTCTGTTGGTCTACTGTATTAACACTGGAACCCTTTCTCTGTTGGTCTATTACCAACAGAACTCTTTCTCTGTTGGGCTACTGTATTACCAGCAGAACCCTTTCTCTGTTGGTCTACTGTATTACCACCAGAACCCTTTCGTTTTTGGTCTATTACCACTGAAACCCTTTCTCTGTTTGACCACTGTATTACCACTAGAACCCTTTCTCTGTTGGTCTACAGTATTATCACCGGAACCCATTTTATGTTGGTCTATTACCGCAAGAACCCTTTCCCTGTTGGTCTACTGTATTACAAGCGGAACCCTTTCTCTGTTGATCTACTGTATTACCACCGGAACCCTTTCTCTGTTGGTAAATTACCACCGGAACCTTTTCTCCGTTGGTCTACTGTACTACCAGCAGAATCCTTTCTCTGTTGGTCTACTGTATTACCACCGGAACACTTTCTCTGTTGATCTACTGTATAATCAGCGGAACCCTTTCGTTTTTGGTCTATTACCACTGAAACCCTTTCTCTGTTTGACCACTGTATTACCACTAGAACCCTTTCTCTGTTGGTCTATTACCACCGGAACCCTTTCTCTGTTGGACTATTACCACCGGAACCCTTCTCTGTTGGTCTACTGTATAATCAGCGGAACCCTTTCTCTGTTGGTCTACTGTATTACCACCAGACCCCATTCTCTGTTTGTCTACTGTATTACCACCGGAACCCTTTCTATGTTGGTCTATTACCACCAGAACCCTTTCTCTGTTGGTCTACTGTATTACCACCGGAACCCTTTCTCTATTGGTCTATTACCAACAGAACCCTTTCTCTGTTGATCTACTGTATTATCACCGGAACCCTTTCTCTGTTGGTTTACTGTATTACCACCGGAACCCTTTCTCTGTTGGTCTATTACCACCAGAACCCTTTCTCTGTTGGTCTATTACCACCAGAACCCTTTTTCTGTTGGTCTACTGGATTACCACCGGAAGCCTTTCTCTGTTGGTCTATTGTACTACCAGTGGAACCCTTTCTCTGTTGGGCTACTGTCACGTTCCTGACCTGTTTTCTGTTGTTTTTGTATGTGTTTAGTTGGTCAGGGCGTGAGTTGGGGTGGGTAGTCTATGTTATGTGTTTCTATGTTGGGTTAAGTTGTTGCCTGATATGGTTCTCAATTAGAGGCAGTGTTTGACGTTTCCTCTGATTGAGAACCATATTAAGGTAGGCTGTTCTCACTGTTTGTTTGTGGGTGATTTGTCCTGTGTCTGTGTATACCACACGGGACTGTTTCGTTTGTTCGTTCGTTTTAGGTAGTCTGTTCCTGTTTCATGCGTTCTCGTCTATATGTAAGTTCTTATGTTCAGGTCAGTCTACGTCGTTGTTTATTTTGTAATCTATTCAAGTGTTCTTCGTGTTTCGTTTTCATTTACTAAATCATTATGTATTCATCACCCGCTGCGCCTTGGTCCGCTCATTCACCACAAGACGACCGTTACAGAACCACCCACCTAACCCGGACCAAGCAGCGGGGAAACGTGCAACAGCAACAGCGGGACCAGGACAAATGGACATGGGAGGACGAGCTGGACGGTAAAGGACCCTGGGCAGAGCCAGAGGAGTATCGCCGCCCCAAAGCAGAGCTGGAGGCAGCAAAAGCAGAGAGGCGGCGTTTCGAGGAGCTAGCTCGGCAGCAGGAGCCGGATCTGGATTACACCACTTGGGAAGATATAGACAGGTGGTCGGTTGACCCAGGGAGAGTGCCGAGCCCGCCTGGGATTCGATGGAGCAATGTGCAGAGGGATACCGGCGAATGAGTTGCACGACGACGCGGTAAGAGCCCGTGAAGAAACCCCAAAAATTTCTTGGGGGGGGGCTAAAGGGTAGTGTGGCGAAGGCGGTAGGAAACCTGCGCCCACTTCCCATGCTTACCGTGAAGAGCGGGAGTACGGCAGACACCGTGTTATGCGGAAGAGCGCACGGTGTCTCCTGTACGTGTGTAGCCCGGTGCGGTTATTCCACCTCCCCGCACTGGCCGGGCTAGATTGAGCATTGAGCCAAGTGCCATGAAGCCGGCTCTACATACTGGCCTCCAGTATCTCCTTGGGCCGGTGTACATGGCACCAGCCTTACGCATGGTGTCCCCGGTTTCGCCTCACAGCCAGTGCGGGTTATTCCACCTCCCGCACTGGCCGGGCTAGATTGAGCATTGAGCCAAGTGCCATGAAGCCGGCTCTACATATCTGGCCTCCGTATACGTCTCCTTGGGCCGGTGTACATGGCACCAGCCTTACGCATGTGTCCCCGGTTCGCCTACACAGCCCAGTGCGGGTTATTCCACCTCCCCGCACTGGACGGGCTACGGGGAGCATTCAACCAGGTAAGGTTGGGCAGGCTCGGTGCTCAAGGGAGCCAGTACGCCTGCACGGTCCGGTGTATCCGGCGCCACCTTCCCGCCCCAGCCCAGTACCACCAGTGCCTACACCACGCACCTGGCTTCTAGTGCGTCTCCAGAGCCCTGTTCCTCCTCCACGCACTCTCCCTATGGTGCGTGTCTCCAGCCCAGTACCTCCAGTTCCGGCACCACGCATCAAGCCTCCTGTGCGTCTCCAGAGCCCTGTACGCACTGTTCCTTCTCCCCGCACTCGCCCTGAGGTGCGTGCCCTCAGCCCGGTACCTCCAGTTCCAGTACCACGCACCAGGCCTATAGTGCGCCTCGAGAGTCCAGTGTGCCCGTTCCTGTTCCCCGCACTAGCCTTGAGGTGCGTGTCTCCAGTCCGTACCACCAGTTCCGGCACCACGCACCAGGACTACTGTGCGCCTCAGCGTTCAGAGTCGGCCGTCTGCCCAACGCGCCTGCACTGCTCGTCTGCCCAACGCCGCCTGCACTGCTCGTCTGCCCAGCGCCGTCTGAGCCATCCATCTGCCCAGCGCCGTCTGAGCCATCCGTCTGCCCAGCGCCGTCTGAGCCATCTGTCTGCCCAGCGCCGTCTGAGCCATCTGTCTGCCCAGCGCCGTCTGAGCCATCTGTCTGCCCAGCGCCATCTGAGCCTCTGTCTGCCCACGCATCTGACCATCCGTCTGCCACGAGCCATTAGAGCCGCCCGTCTGTCCCGAGCCATTAGAGCCGTCCGTCAGTCGGAGCCGCTAGAGACGTCCGTCAGTCAGGAGCTGCCAGAGCCGCCAGCCAGTCAGGAGCTGCCAGAGCCGCCAGCCCAGTCAGGAGCTGCCAGAGCGCGCCAGCCATCAGGACTGCCAGCGCCAGCCAGTCAGAGCTGCCGAGCCGCCAGCCAGTCAGGAGCTGCCAGAGCCGCCCTCCAGTCATGAGCTGCCCTACAGTCATGAGCTGCCCTCAGTCATGCTGCCCTACAGTCATGAGCTGCCCTCCAGTCTGAGCTGCCTCCAGTCATGAGCTGCCCTCCAGTCATGAGCTGCCCTCCAGTCATGAGCTGCCCTACAGTCATGAGCTGCCCTACAGTCATGAGCTGCCTACAGTCCGGAGCTGCCCTACAGTCCGGAGCTGCCCTACAGTCCGGAGCTGCCACTCAGTCCGGAGCTGCCACTCAGTCCGGAGCTGCCACTCAGTCCGGAGCTGCCAGTAGTCCAGAGTTGTCCCTCTGTCCTAAGCTATCTCTCTGTCCGGAGCTATCTCTCTGTCCGGAGCGATCTCTCTGTCCTGAGCTACCTCTCTGTCCTGAGCTACCTCTCTGTCCTGAGCTACCTCTCTGTCCTGATTTGTCTCCTCATTTAGGAGGGGCCTTGGTGAAGGTTCCTGGACCATGGTCGGGGCGAGGGTCGCCACTCAAGGGACGCTAAGGAGGAACAAAGCCAATGGTGGAGTGGTGTCCTCGTCCTGCGCCGGAGCCGCCACCGAGGACAGATGCCACCCCAGACCCTCCCCTTGAGTTTTAGGGGTGCGCCCGGAGTTCGCACCTTGAGGGGGGGGTTCTGTCACGTTCCTGACCTGTTTTCTGTTGTTTTTGTATGTGTTTAGTTGGTCGGGGCGTGATTTGGGGTGGGTAGTCTATGTTATGTGTTTCTATGTTGGGTTAATGTGTTGCCTGATATGGTTCTCAATTAGAGGCAGGTGTTTGACGTTTCCTCTGATTGAGAACCATATTAAGGTAGGCTGTTCTCACTGTTTGTTTGTGGTGATTGTTCCTGTGTCTGTGTATACCACACGGGACTGTTTCGTTTGTTCGTTCGTTTTAGGTAGTCTGTTCCTGTTTCATGCGTTCTTCGTCTATATGTAAGTTCTTATGTTCAGGTCAGTCTACGTCGTTTGTTATTTTGTAATCTATTCAAGTGTACTTCGTGTTTCGTCTTTCATTTAATAAATTCATTATGTATTCATCACCCGCTGCGCCTTGGTCCGCTCATTCACCACAAGACGACCGTTACAGCCACAGACCACTTTCTCTGTTGGTCTATTACCACCGGTCTATTACCAGAGGAACAATTTATTCTGTTGTTCTACTGTTTAACCACCAAACCACCTTCTCTGTTGGTCTACTGTATTAACACTGGAACCCTTTCTCTGTTGGTCTATTACCAACAGAACTCTTTCTCTGTTGGGCTACTGTATTACCAGCAGAACCCTATCTCTGTTGGTCTACTGTATTACCACCGGAACCCTTTCGTTTTTGGTCTATTACCACTGAAACCCTTTCTCTGTTTGACCACTGTATTACCACTAGAAACCTTTCTCTGTTGGTCTACAGTATTATCACCGGAACCCATTTTATGTTGGTCTATTACTGCAAGAACCCTTTCCCTGTTGGTCTACTGTATTACAAGCGGAACCCTTTCTCTGTTGGTTTCCTGTATTACCACCGGAACCCTTTTTCTGTTGGTCTATTACCACCAGAACCCTTTCTCTGTTGGTCTATTACCACCAGAAGCCTTTCTCTGTTGGTCTACTGGATTACCACCGGAAGCCTTTCTCTATTGGTCTATTACCACCGGAATCATTTCTCTGTTGGTCTGTCTCCACC
The DNA here is from genome assembly GCF_016432855.1 of Salvelinus namaycush. Lineage (NCBI taxonomy): Eukaryota > Metazoa > Chordata > Actinopteri > Salmoniformes > Salmonidae > Salvelinus > Salvelinus namaycush. Next base: position 14,064,785 of record NC_052311.1, on the reverse strand, counting down.
GGAACCCTTTCTCTGTTGGTTACTGTATTACCACTGAATCCATTCTCTGTTGGTCTATTACCACAAGAACCCTTTCTCTGTTGGTCTACCGTATTATCACCGGAACCCATTCTCTGTTGGTTTGCTGTAATACCACCGGAACCCTTTCTCTGTTGGTCTATTACCACAAGAACATTTTCTCTGTTGGTCTACTGTATTACCACCAGAACCTAAAATCTGTTGGTCTACTGTATTACCACCGGACCCTTTCTCTGTTGGTCTATTACCACCGGAACCCTTTCCCTGCTGGTCTACTGTATTACCACCGGAACCCTTTCTCTGTTGATCTATTACCACCGGAATCCTTCCTCTGTTGTTCTACTGTATAATCAGTGTAACCCTTTCTCTGTTGGTCTACTGTATTACCACCGGAACCATTTCTCTTTTGGAATATTACCACCGTAACACTTTCTCTGTTGGTCTACTGTATTACCACCGGAACCCTGTCTCCGTTGGTCTACTGTACTACCAGTGGAACCCTTTCTCTGTTGGACTACTGTATAACCACCAGACCACTTTCTCTGTTTGTCTATTACCACCGAAACCTTTTCTCCGTTGGTCTACTGTAGTACCAGCAGAACCCTTTCTCTGTTGGTCTACTGTATTACAACCAGAACACTTTCTCTGTTGATCTACTGTATAATCAGCGGAACCCTTTCGTTTTTGGTCTATTACCACTGAAACCCTTTCTTTGTTTGACCACTGTATTACCACTAGAACCCTTTCTCTGTTGGTCTATTACCACCGGAATCCTTTCTCTGTTGGACTATTACCACCGGAACACTTTCTCTGTTGGTCTACTGTATTACCACCGGAACGCTTTCTCTGTTGGTCTATTACCACAAGAACATTTTCTCTGTTGGTCTACTGTATTACCACCGGAACCTAAAATCTGTTGGTCTACTGTATTACCACCGGAACCCTTTCTCTGTTGGTCTATTACCACCGGAACCCTTTCCCTGCTGGTCTACTGTATTACCACCGGAACCCATTCTCTAATGATCTATTACCACCGGAATCCTTCCTCTGTTGGTCTACTGTATAATCAGTGTAACCCTTTCTCTGTTGGTCTACTGTATTACCACCGGAACCATTTCTCTTTTGGAATATTACCACCGGAACACTTTCTCTGTTGGTCTACTGTATTACCACCGGAACCCTGTCTCCGTTGGTCTACTGTACTACCAGTGGAACCCTTTCTCTGTTGGACTACTGTATACCCCCGACCACTTTCTCTGTTTGTCTATAACCACCGAAACCTTTTCTCCGTTGGTCTACTGTACTACCAGCAGAACCCTTTCTCTGTTGGTCTACTGTATTACCACCGGAACACTTTCTCTGTTGATCTACTGTATAATCAGCGGAACCCTTTCTCTGTTGGTCTACTGTATTACCACCGGAACACTTTCTCTGTTGATCTACTGTATAATCAGCGGAACCCTTTCGTTTTTGGTCTATTACCACTGAAACCCTTTCTCTGTTTGACATCTGTATTACCACTAGAACCCTTTCTCAGTTGGTCTATTACCACCGGAACCCTTTCTCTGTTGGACTATTACCACCGGAACCCTTCTCTGTTGGTCAACTGTATAATCAGCGGAACCCTTTCTCTGTTGGTCTACTGTATTACCACCGGAACACTTTCTCTGTTAATCTACTGTATTACCAGAGGAGCAATTTTTTCTGTTGGTCAACTGTTTAACCACCAGACCACCTTCTCTGTTGGTCTACTGTATTATCACTGGAACCCATTCTCTGTTGGTCTACTGTATTACCACCGGAACCTTTTCTCTGTTGGTCTATTACCACCGGAACCCTTTCTCTGTTGGGCTACTGTATTACCACCGGAACACTTTCTCTGTTGATCTACTGTATTACCAGAGGAGCAATTTATTCTGTTGTTCTACTGTTTAACCACCTTCTCTGTTGGTCTACTGTATTAACACTGGAACCCTTTCTCTGTTGGTCTATTACCAACAGAACTCTTTCTCTGTTGGGCTACTGTATTACCAGCAGAACCCTTTCTCTGTTGGTCTACTGTATTACCACCGAACCCTTTCGTTTTTGGTCTATTACCACTGAAACCTTTCTCTGTTTGACCACTGTATTACCACGAAACTCTTTCTCTGTTGGTCTACAGTATTACACCGAACCATTTTATTTGTCTATTACCGCAGAAACCCTTTCCCTGTTGGTCTACTGTATTACAAGCGGAACCCGTTCTCTGTTGATCTACTGTATTACCACCGGAACCCTTTCTCTGTTGGTAAATTACCACCGGAACCTTTTCTCCGTTGGTCTACTGTACTACCAGCAGAACCCTTTCTCTGTTGGTCTACTGTATTACCACCGGAACACTTTCTCTGTTTTCTACTGTATAATCAGCGGAACCCTTCGTTTTGTCTATTTCCACTGAAACCCTTTCTCTGTTTGACCACTGTATTACCACTAGAACCCTTTCTCTGTTGGTCTATTACCACCGGAACCCTTTCTCTGTTGGACTATTACCACCGGAACCCTTCTCTGTTGGTCAACTGTATAATCAGCGGAACCCTTTCTCTGTTGGTCTACTGTATTACCACCGGAACACTTTCTCTGTTGATCTACTGTATTACCAGAGGAGCAATTTTTTCTGTTGGTCAACTGTTTAACCACCAGACCACCTTCTCTGTTGGTCTACTGTATTATCACTGGAATCCATTCTCTGTTGGTCTATTGTATTACAAGAACCCTTTCTCTGTTGGCTACTGTATTACCACTGGAAACTTCCTCTGTTGATCTACTGTATTACCAGAGAGCAATTTTATTCTGTTGTTCTACTGTTTAACCACCAACCACCTTCTCTGTTGGTCTACTGTATTAACACTGGAACCTTTTCTCTGTGGTCTATTACCACAGAACTCTTTCTCTGTTGGGCTACTGTATTACCAGCAGAACCCTTTCTCTGTTGGTCTACTGTATTACCACCGGAACCCTTTCGTTTTGGTCTATTACCACTGAAACCCTTTCTCTGTTTGACCACTGTATTACCACTAGACCCTTTCTCTGATGGTCTACAGTATTATCACCGGAACCCATTTTATGTGGTTATTACCGCAAGACCCTTTCCCTGTTGGTCTACTGTATTACAAGCGAACCCTTTTCCTGTTGACTACTGTATTACCACCGGAACCCTTTCTCTGTTGGTAAATTACCACCGGAACCTTTTCTCTGTTGGTCTACTGTACTACCAGCAGAACCCTTTCTCTGTTGGTCTATTACCACCGGAACCCTTTCTCTGTTGGACTATTACCACCGGAACCCTTCTCTGTTGGTCTACTGTATAATCAGCGGAACCCTTTCTCTGTTGGTCTACTGTATTACCACCAGACCCCATTCTCTGTATGTCTACTGTATTACCACTAGACTCAATTCTCTGTTTGTCTACTGTATTACCACCGGAACCTTTTCTCTGTTGGTTTACTGTGTTACCACCGGAACCCTTTCTCTGTTGGTCTATTACCACCAGAACCCTTTCTCTGTTGGTCTACTGGATTACCACCGGAAGCCTTTCTCTTTGGTCTATTACCACCGGAATAATTTCTCTGCTGGTCTGTCTCCACCGGAACCCTTTCTCTGTTGAGTTACTGTATTACCACCGGAATCCATTCTCTGTTTGTCTATTACCACTGGATCCCTTTCTCTGTTGGTCTAGTACCAACCGGAACCCTTTCTAAGTTCGGCTACTGTATTATCAGCGGAACTCTTTCTCTGTTGGTCTACTGTATTACCAGCAGAACCCTTTCTCTGTTTGTCTACTGTATTACCACCAGACCCCATTCCTGAATGTCTACGTATTACCAACGGAACCCTTTCTATGTTGGTCTATTACCACCAGAACCCTTTCTCTGTTGGTCTACTGTATTACCACCAGAACCCTTTCTCTCTTGGTCTATTACCAACAGAACCCTTTCCATGTTGGTCTACTGTATTATCACCGGAACCTTTTCTCTGTTGGTTTACCATATTACCACCGGAACCCTTTCTCTGTTGGTCTATTACCACCAGAACCCTTTCTCTGTTGGTCTACTGGATTACCACCGGAAGCCTATCTCTATTGGTCTATTACCACCGGAATATTTTCTCTGTTGGTCTGTCTCCACCGGAACCCTTTCTCTGTTGGGTTACTGTATTACCACCGGAATCCATTCTCTGTTGTCTAATACCACAAACCCCTTTCTCTGTTGATCTACCGTATTATCACCGGAACCCATTCTCTGTTGGTTTGCTGTAATACCACCGGAACCCTTTCTCTGTTGGTCTATTACCACTGGATCCCTTTCTCTGTTGGTCTACTGTATTACCACCAGACCCCATTCTCTGTTTGTCTACTGTATTACCACCAGAACCCTTTCTCTGTTGGTTTACTGTATTACCACCGTAACCCTTTCTCTGTTGGTCTATTACCAACAGAACCCTTTCTCTGTTGGTCTACTGTATTACCACCGGAACCCTTTCTCTGTTGGTCTACTACCACCGGAATCATTTCTCTGTTGGATTACTGTATTACCAGCATAACCATTTCTCTGTTGGTCTACTGTATTATCACCGGAACCCTGTCTCTGTTGGTCTACTACCACCGGAATCATTTCTCTGTTGGATTACTGTATTACCAGCAGAACCCTTTCTCTGTTGGTCTTCTGTATTACCACCGGAACCCTTTCTCTGTTGGTCTATTACCAACAGAACCCTTTCTCTGTTGGTCTACTGTATTACCACCGGAACCATTTCTCTGTTGGTCTATTACCACCAGAACTCTTTCTCTGTTGGTCTACTGGATTACCACCGGAAGTCTTTCTCTATTGGTCAATTACCACCGGAACCTTTTCTCTGTTGGTTTACTGTGTGACCACCGGAACCCTTTCTCTGTTGGTCTATTACCACAAGAACCCTTTCTCTGTTGGTCTACCGTATTATCACTGGAACCCATTCTCTGTTGGTTTGCTGTAATACCACCGGAACACTTTCTCTGTTGGTCTATTACCACTGGATCCCTTTCTCTGTTGGTCTACTGTATTACCAGTGGAACCCTTTATCTGTTGGTCTACTGTATTGCCACCGGAACCCTTTCTCTGTTGGTCTAGTACCAACCGGAACCCTTTCTAAGTTTGTCTACTGTATTACCAGCAGAACCCTTTCTCTGTATGTCTACTGTATTACCACCAGACCCCATTCTCTGAATGTCTACTGTATTACCAACGGAACCCTTTCTATGTTGGTCTATTACCACCAGAACCCTTTCTCTGTTGGTCTACTGTATTACCACCAGAACCCTTTCTCTCTTGGTCTATTACCAACAGAACCCTTTCTCTGTTGGTCTACAGTATTATCACCGGAACCTTTTCTCTGTTGGTTTACAGTATTACCACCGGAACCCTTTCTCTGTTGGTCTATTACCACCAGAACCCTTTCTCTGTTGGTCCACTGGATTACCACCGGAAGTCTTTCTCTATTGGTCTATTACCACCGGAACCTTTTCTCTGTTGGTTTACTGTGTTACCACCGGAACCCTTTCTCTGTTGGTCTATTACCACCAGAACCCTTTCTCTGTGGTCTACTGTATACACCGGAAGCCTATCTCTATTGGTCTATTACCACCGGAATATTTTCTCTGTTGGTCTGTCTCCACCGGAACCCTTTCTCTGTTGGGTTAAAGTATTACCACCGGAATCCATTCTCTGTTGGTCTATTAAAACAAGAACCCTTTCTCTGTTGGTCTACCGTATTATCACTGGAACCCATTCTCTGTTGGTTTGCTGTAATACCACCGGAACACTTTCTCTGTTGGTCTATTACCACCGGAATAATTTCTCTGCTGGTCTGTCTCCACCGGAACCCTTTCTCTGTTGGGTTACTGTATTACCACCGGAATCCATTCTCTGTTGGTCTATTACCACTGGGTCCCTTTCTCTGTTGGTCTACTGTATTACCACCGGAACCCTTTCTCTGTTGGTCTAGTACCAACTGGAACCCTTTCTAAGTTCGGCTACTGTATTACCAGCGGAACTCTTTCTCTGTTGGTCTACTGTATTACCAACGGAACCCTTTCTATGTTGGTCTATTACCACCAGAACCATTTCTCTGTTGGTCTACTGTATTACCACCAGAACCCTTTCTCTCTTGGTCTATTACCAACAGAACCCTTTCTCTGTTGGTCTACTGTATTATCACCGGAACCTTTTCTCTGTTGGTTTACAGTATTACCACCGGAACCCTTTCTCTGTTGGTCTATTACCACCAGAACCCTTTCTCTGTTGGTCTACTGGATTACCACCGGAAGCCTGTCTCTATTGGTCTAATACCACCAGAATCCATTCTCTGTTGGTCTAATACCACAAGAACCCTTTCTCTGTTGATCTACCGTATTATCACCGGAACCCATTCTCTGTTGGTTTGAT